>NW_027466196.1:1462500-1542500 GCF_046127955.1 Nelusetta ayraudi | reverse complement strand
GACAGTGTCTCAGCGGTGTGTTGTCGGTATTCCAAACTTGCGACAGCAGTGAGAAAACCTGTAATTGCAGAGACAGACAGGCACACACACACACACACACACACACACACACACACACAGACACACACAGACACACACACGCGCACTCAGGCTTTTTGAAAGAGGTTGTTTTAAACGTTAGCCGTTAGCACACGTGACAAATGCAAGTAAGTCAAGGTCAGAGGTCGATTATCAGTACAGCCAATCAGGAAAGGTTAACCAGCAGCGTTAGCCTGGTGGTGCTAACCAGGCTAACCAGGCTGCTCCAGTGTGTGCTGACACCTGGTGGCTAAGCTGAGCGAACAGATCTGTTAACGTGTGTGTGTGTGTGTGTGTGTGTGTGTGTGTCTGTGTGTCTGTGTGTGTGTGTGTGTGTGTGTGTGTGTGTGTGTGTGTGTGTGTGTGTGTGTGTGTGTGTGTGTGGGGGCCTGTTGAGTCCCTGAGGTGTGTTGTAGCTGTGCTGTTCAGGCATGTCGCCGAGCGTCGGGCAAGGCGTGAAGCTATGTGGTGCTCCTGTGGCCTGGCCACGCCCCCTACAGACCATGCCACCTCCAGGCCACACCCACTCACCTCAGCCATTCTCAGTAGAAGACCCTCGAGAGCCTCAAACGACCGATAACGTGGTCCAGTTCGTCACGCGCTCACCTGGTTGCAGCTAACACAAGGCTAACCGTGAGAAGACCCGAGGGGGCGGAGCCTCAGTGACTGCCAGAGGGAGGGGGCGGAGCTTCATAACGGGAGGGGGCAGGACTTCAGTGACTACCAGCCTCGAGGAGTAGTGAGTGATTTCAGGAGGAGAATAACCATTGTCTCGCTAGTTTTATTTCTTCCTGTGACGAAAAAAGCAGCCTAGCCTAGCCTAGCCTAGTGTAGCCTAGCCTAGCCTCGCCTAGTGCCCTCACTAGACATGGCAGGTCTGTTGGGGTGGGAGACGGAGGGAGGAGAAGATGGAGGAGGTCGGTTGAATCTTCTCTGGAAAAGCTAGGCTAACTAGCATTAGCATGCCTGCAGCCACATCCTGCTGCTGTTCCGCTCGTCCTGCTGAGTGTGTGACTGGGTGAGGGGCAACCAGAGGCAAAAATCCAACTCATGGGGTGAGAGTATTTTTTAGCAGTTGCACAACTACTGTACAACTCCAGAAACGCACAACGTTGTGGAAACAAACAACAAACAATGGTGACTGACTTTGCGTCGGATCAAATCAAAAAGTCAACTGACGTCAATAAAGTTGTGTTTGAACAAGTTTTATAGACTGTGTGTGTGTGTGTGTGTGTGTGTGTGTGTGTGTGTGTGTGTGTGTGTGTGTGTGTGTGTGTGTCACTCTTCATGCCAACACTTGGCGGTGACTCAGCATCCAGGAAGCTGTTGAGGCTAATTTATGTTTTCCAGCTCGAGGTGGACGAAGCTCATTGACCACACACACACACACACACAACACACACAGTAGCGCTGTTGTGTAACCTCTGATTGTTGTGCGGCCGAACAAAAAACCCACAACAACACAAAACAACCGTGACCGTGAGGAAGCTGAGCCGCTTCCATGAATTCATTAATATTCTTTTGATATTAAATTAATTTCGAATATTGAACTTTTAGTAATTGGAATGCATGATTCAGCTAATGTTGCTAATGCTAATCCAGGCCCCTGCTAGCCATATGCTAAGAGCTAAGAGCACATTGATGAAATTGTGTTGTTTTTTATGACGTGTGTATTTAATATTCATCATGATCAATGTTAGTTCCTAATCCCCCCCTGTGATTGATTGGCTGTCTGTCTCCTTGGCCCCGCCCCCTGCAGCTTCACCTGGCTGTCTGCTCAGGTGCACAGCAACATGGTGATGCACTTCACCGGCCGCATTGCCGACGGCTTCGACCGCGAGTTCCGCTGCCTCTATGCCGACTCTCAGCCAATCAGCTGCTTCAGCCCCGGCGAGGACGAGGGGGGCGGAGCCTGCTACCCCTCCTACCCTCCTGTCTACCTCCCTGCCTACCCCGGAGCCCAGGGGGCGGTGGACCTGCTGGCTGACAGGTGAGAGAGAGAGAGAGAGAGAGAGAGAGAGAGAGAGAGAGAGAGAGAGAGAGAGAGAGAGAGAGAGAGAGAGAGAGAGAGAGAGAGAGAGAGAGAGAGAGAGACCTTTGTGACATCACAAGGGGCTGATTCCCTCCACAAGCCGTAGCGTTTCCTCACTTCCTGTCCCCTCTTCCCGCCGGAGCCCATTCTTCAGTGCCCCTTGTGACATCACAGGGGGCTGGTCCCCGCCTTTTTCTCACTTCCTGTCCCCCCCCCCGCCCTCCTCTGCAGCCGCCAGAGGGAGCGGCTGAGCTCCGAGTACTCCAGCAGCCAATCCAGCGGCAGCGTCTCCAGCGTGAAGGCGGCACCCACCATGACCTCTGGGACGACCTTCAAGGTCACGCAGGGTCACGACCAGAATGAGGCGACGGTCAGTCCTGAGCGGAGGGAGCGGGCCGGCGCCCTACGCCTCCCCACGCCCAGCGCCCCCGCAGCTAACGGAGGAACCAATCACAGCGCAGCCTCGGAGCAGCGGCCGCCGCCGGCCTACGGCCACACGGGGGCAGCGTACGGCCAGCCGGCCGGCGTGGAGTGGAACAGGTCCAGGGAGGGCGTGCGTGGGTGGGACATGGGCGGGGCCGCCACCAAGTTCCAGACCCTGGCGCTGCACGACCACAAGGGCGGCGCCAAGTCGACGGGCCGCAGCTCCACCAATCAGCTGCTCAACAAGTTCACTGACTTCTTCCTGCCGCAGGCCCCGCCCTCCCAGGGTGCACCCCCGCGGCCCCCCTCCCCCTGGGGGGGGCCCGACCTCACGCAGGCGGAGCCCGAGAGCCAGCAGAGCCCCCCGCCGCCCCCCCCGCTGTCGCCCTCCGGCGCCCCCCTGAGTCGGCAGGACCAGAAGAGGATGACGCTGGGACACAGCAAGCTGGACCTGGTCAACCAGTACAACCACCGCATGAAGGGCAAGCAGGTGTACAGCCGCTTCGAGCTCAAGACCAACAACTGACTCACTGACTCACTGCTGAATCACAGCCGCTTCCAGCTCAAGACCGACAACTGACTCACTGACTCACTGCTGAATCACAGCCGCTTCCAGCTCAAGACCAACAACTGACTCACTGACTCACTGCTGAATCACAGCCGCTTCCAGCTCAAGACCGACAACTGACTCACTGACTCACTGCTGAATCACAGCCGCTTCCAGCTCAAGACCAACAACTGACTCACTGCTGAATCACAGCCGCTTCCAGATCAAGACCGACAACTGACTCACTGACTCACTGTTGAATCACAGCCGCTTCCAGCTCAAGACCAACAACTGACTCACTGACTCACTGACTCACTGCTGAATCACAGCCGCTTCCAGCTCAAGACCGACAACTGACTCACTGACTCACTGCTGAATCACAGCCGCTTCCAGCTCAAGACCAACAACTGACGACTCACAGCTGAGTCACCGTATCACTACTGAATCACAGCCGCTTCCAGCTCAAGACCGACAACTGACTCATTGCTGAGTCACTGGATCACTATCGAATCACTACTGAATCACAGCCGCTTCAGGCTCAAGACCAACAATGGACTCACTGACTCACTGCTGAATCACTAAATCACAACCTCTTCAGGCTCAAGACCAACAACTGACTCACTGCTGAATCACTGAATCACTACTAAATGACTGCTGAATCACAGCTGCTTCAGGCTCAAGACCAACAACTGATTCACGTCTGACTCAATACCAACTTGCTACTGACTCAGAACTGATTAACTACTGACTCAGTACTGACTTGCCACTGACTCACTGGCTGCCTTGTTGGCACCTCCTCCAGCGTCGAGGTCACGCGCTGGGATTTTATTTTGAAATGGTCTCAGAATGGGTTCCTGTTGTCTCCACTTCCTGTTCAGAAGGCCAGAAACAGGAAGTGGAGACAATGTTTTTGGAGGTTGTTTTTATTTTTACTGTCGTCAACAGGAAGTCCCTGCTGAGTCGCTGACTGTTTACATTTTATTTCCATGTGAATCCTGAATGACCTCGGTGGTCTGTGACATCATCAGGCTCTGCCTACCCTGCCACCTGTTGGCCACATGGTGGAACTGCGGTCACGGCTCCTGCTGGTTTCCTGTTAGAACAGGAAGTGGATCATTCTGACAGCATGGAGCTAAGCCCCGCCCCCTGCTGTTTTTGGGATCATTGTACATAGAATCAGTGTCATGTGACATGATCACATGACCTCTGAGTGAATTGACGACTCGTTTGTTTTCTTTTTGTTTTTTTTTGTTTTTTTTACGCACCTGCTTGTTTTTTCATTGGCTAGTGGTCATGTGACCTGCTTCATGCTGTAGATGAAGCAGGAAGTGGTCGATAGGAAGTTGAACTCTTTGGATTTTATTGTGAAAAATTTCTGTTTGACTCCTGAATTAAAAGGTTTACACTTGTTGCAGCATGTTGCGTCTGTTTGAAACTCAAGCCAGTGACGTCATTAGGCCCCCTGCTGGCTGCTGGAGGCAGTGCTCATCACCCTGGATCCTCCAGTGTGTGTGTGTGTGTGTGTGTGTGTGTGTGTCACAGTATTTAGTTGACGGTGACGATTGATCAGACCAACCATTCATTCATTCATTCATTTTCCATACCCGCTTAGTCCCGAGCTCAGGGTCACGGGGGTCTGCTGGAGCCTATCCCAGCTGTCTTAGGTCGAAGGCAGGGTACACCCTGGACAAGTCGCCAGTTCATCGCAGGGCCACATAGAAACGGACAACCATTCACACTCACATGCACACCTACGGACAATTTACAGTGTTCAATTGACCTCACATGCATGTTTTTGGAGTGTGGGAGGAAGCCAGAGAACCCGGAGAGAACCCACGCAGACACAGGGAGAACATGCAAACTCCACACAGAAAGGTCCCAGGCCCGGAATCGAACCCAACTTTCTTGCTGTGAGGCGGCAGCGCTAACCACTGCGCCACCGTGTCGCCCTCAGACCAACCAGCTTCAGTGAAATGTGTGTGTTGTTGTGAGTCCTTTTCTTGTCGTCTCTCCACACAAGCTGTTGTCAACATTGTGTTGCTGTTCAGGAGTGTAAAAAAAAACCAACTCGCGGTCCGGTCCCGTTACACAACACGGAGGGAATTCCTGCTCGATAACAACAACACAACACACAGTCTGACTGGTGCTGGTTACACAACCAGGACGTCCAGTGACTCACAATCGTTGACATCTCAGAGTAACACACGTTGAGCAGCATCAGGTCTGATTGATCTGATCATTAATATGACAATCAATAATATGGGCGTCGCCCTGTGAATGGGCAGAATAGATCCATGGATTATGAATGAAACGGTTGTAATTCATTGATTTTAATATGATAATAATAAGGTATATATTATTATTATTATTATTACTACAACACAATATCATCCACTTGTATATATGTGCGTGTTTATATATGTTAGACATGCACATACTTTTGCATGTCCTATATTTGTGTATGTGAGTTATATTTTATTTCTATCGCGTCGTCTGTCAGCCACTGGCCTCTTCCGCCCCCTGCTGGTGTGGAAGGATCAGCTGGGAACACAGTGAAGGCTTGGAGACGCCTTTGGTTGTGAGTAAAGGCTTTAAAAATAAGGACTGATTGATTGATTGATTGATTGATTGGTTGATTGTAATGACTGAAAACTTTTTTCTTGATGGATTCTATGTTAGAACGTGCTGAATGAAAGTCTTTTAGTCTGACGGTGTGTGTGTGTGTGTGTGTGTGTGTGTGTGTGCTGTTGTGTCACTGACTCAGCAGTTGTCTGGTTGTAGCCGCCAGCAGGGGGTGATGAAGAGGAGAAGGATTTATTATCGTCTTCACCTCCTCCACCAATCATCACCTGCCGCTGCTGCAGGTCTTCATGGCCTCCTGGTGGTGGCGGCTGTATGGTGTCAGTGACCTTTAATGACCTTATGACCCCCCCCCCCGGCCCCCCCCAGGTCAGCTGATCCCCCCCCCCCCCCCCCCCCACACACACACACACACACACACAATATTCCACAGCAGCTCAGCGCTTCAGTTTGCTGCGCAGCACCGACTCCCAGCGGCCACCAGAGGGCGGTGTTGTTGCTCACTGGACGCTGATCGGCTGTTTCTCTCCCCCTGCTGCCGCCCCCAGCGGTCAATCAGCGCCACTGCATCAACATCCCACAGCAAGCAGGCATGCGCACTGAGCGCCTGTCAGGAGCGCGAGGAGGAGGAGGAGGAGGATAGACTGGAGGCGCGCGTGCAGCTCGGCAGACTGGCAACACGCAGCCGTGAGGAGAGGAGGTGGTGGAGGAGGAAGAGGAGGAGGAGGAGGCGCGTGGAGGAGGAGGTGTTCCCGTAAACAAACAGGAGCAAACTGCGCACGAGGAGGGAGGAGGGGGTCTTCAGCCATGGCGGGAGGAGGAGGAGGAGGAGCAGTGAGGAGGAGCAGCAGGAGCAGCGGAGCAGGGCTGCTGGGCTGGAGGAGCTGCTGGCTCCCCCTGCTGGTGGGACTGATGTCAGTGAGCGGAGAGGAAACACAGCTGGTGGAGGTAGGAGAGAGAGCGCGTGCGTGTGCGTGTGCGTGTCTACCAGCCACTCTTTTGTCTACGCGACGCGTGGACAGCGCGCGCCCCCTCCGCTCGCGCGTGACCAGAGGGGGGATTTTGAGGCGGGGGGGTCAGGTGTTCGCGCTGTTCCCCGTTCCGGTTCGGGTTCCGGTTCGGCTGCATCCCCGTGCAGGCTGTCCGCGAGATGATCACTTTAGCGCGTCGTCAGCAGCCAGTCAGCGGCGCGCGCCGAACAAACCCCCCCCCCCTCCAAATATAGACCCCCTCTATAATTAATGAGACTGAGAGGAGGAGGAGGAGGAAGAGGATGAGGAGAAGATAGAAAGAAGAAAGAGTCCTTCTCCTCCTCCTCCTCCTCCCCTTGTTCCTGGTTTTTGCTTCCCAGAAGGTTCTTTAACCAATGGTTCCTCCAGAAGATCCAGTGTCTCATGTGGGAGGAGCTTGTTCTATTGACGCTGTGGAGTCTCCGCCGGCCAATCAGGGCGCTCCGTTCAGCCTCGCACCTTCACACCGTCGCTGTTGCTTTGTTTGCTGCTGCTGCTGCTCGACAACAACAACAACAGCATGTACAGTGTGTGTGTGTGTGTGTGTGTGTGTGTGTGGAGAGGGGCAGGCGGGGGGGCATCTTGATTGATTGATTGATGATTGGCTCCTCCCCCTCCAGCCTCCTGTTTTCAAGTGATGTCATCAGGAGCAGGTGTCAGGTGATCAGCTGCTCTGAAGATGAGAGTCAGAGGTTCTCCTTCATTGATTGGCTGTGTGTGTGTGTGTGTGTGTGTGTGTGTGTGTGTGTGTGTGCTATATGACACCACAGTGAGCTCAGTTCACTGTTGTGGGATTATTAAAGTCTCTCATGTTACGCCGTTAGCGACGTGAAGCTAAACGTGTTTCCTTCCTAAACCCTCTGACACAGCTGCTGTTAGCACCACTGTTAGCGTCACTGTGGCTGTGTGTCCCGCTATCGCTCGGAGAAAAATGAAACCTTTGGAACCTTTGGAATTTTCTGGAGTCTCACAGTATACACACACACACACACACACACACACATATATGTACTGTATGTATACATATATACGTATATACATATGTATACATACATATAAAGATGTTTTCACAAGAATCAGAAGGGCTTTATTTGTCCCACATGAAGGAGCTTTAGCTAGCAGGGTTAGCAACAGCACAGTGCAAAGAGTGAATGAAGGAGAAACAGAAATAAAATACACACAAAGGAACTATGTGTCTAAATCAGTGATGAAAATAGGTTAAAAAAAAGACATTTTTAAAAGTTTAATTGAAACGTTATTAAGAAATAAATTGTATTAATGTTTAATAATGAATCATGCAGCGGTGGGGTTTCCTCCCGGACAAGAGGGAGAAGAAGGAGGAGGTGGAGGAGGAGAAGGAGGAGGAGGAGGAGGAGAAGGAGGAGGAGGAGAAGTGGGTCGTGATGTGAACCAGCTGAACCGACTCAGAGACAGAATGAATGAATAGTTTATCAGCGGCAGACGGAACTATTTTTATCCCTGCAGACGGTGAAGGGAGACGCTGAGGCACAGGTAGAGGTGAGGGAGGTGAAGGGGGGGGAGCAGGAGGGGGAGCAGGAGGTGGAGGAGGAGCAGGGGGAGCAGTAGGGAGAGTGCCGCCTCAGCTGCAGCTCAGCTCCAGAACTCACAGCAGTCTCCGCAGGAACAGAGTGCTTGGTGGTGTGGCTGTCCTGCTCTCTGCTGCCGCCCTGCTGGTCCACCGTGGTAGTGCGCCTGAGCCACCAGAGAGGAACATTCAAGAAACACAGAGTTTAAATCTGCCTGGGATTCACCTGACGACTGCACACACACACACACACACACACACACACACACACACACACACACACACAACCTGACAACTTGATCACTGCAGTGTGTGTGTGTGTGTGTGTGTGTGTGTGTGTGTCAGGTTGCTGAGATGCTGCTGCTGGTCTTCACTGTCAAATATTAATGACCCCACGTTGCTCGTCGTTTAACTCCTCCTTCTCCCCCTCCCCCTCCTCCTCCTGCCCCTCCTCCTCCTGCCCCTCCCCCAACCCCTCCTCCTCCTCCTCCTGCTCCTGCTCCTCCTCCTCAGACCTGGTTGAAGACCTATGGTTATCTCCTCCCTCTGGACCAGAGGCAGCAGTCGGACCTCCAGTCAGCTGTGGCCTCCATGCAGAGGTTCTACGGCCTCCCGGCCAGCGGCGTCCTGGACCAGACCACCGTGGAGTAAGACCCCCCCCACACACACACACACACACACACACATCCCATAATGAGCATCATTGTCATCATAACAATCATGATGATGAGAATAATAATAATCAATCAATCAATCAATGACATCCAGCGGCGTCTCAAAGCCTCTTTATCCAATCAGAGGAATCCCAAGTTGTCCTCCAGAGCAGCAGGGGGCGACAGTGGCCTGGAAGAACTCCCACCTGGAGCAGATCCAGACTCCACAGGGGGTCCATCTGCCTTTCATATTATAATGATGCTCCTCCTTTGCTCCTGACTCCTCCTCCTCCCTATGGACTGAAGGCATCAATGATAACATAGACGGATGGACGCTTGACTTGATTCCAGCTCCTCCTCCTGTGGTCATGTGGTCATGTGGTCATGTGGTCATGTGGTGGGTCTGTGCATGTCACTTCCTGTGTGTGGAGGGAGGAGGGGGTGCGACAGGAAGTTGTCGTACAGGTCACCTGACCTTGCTGTGGGTGCAGGTGGATGCGGAGGCCTCGCTGCGGCGTCCCCGACCGGCCGGCCAGCAGGTGGCGCCAGAGGAGGCGCCGCTACGCCCTGACGGGTCAGAGGTGGCGGGACAAGAAGGTCTCCTACAGGTCGGTGTGGGAGGCTCGGCTCCGCCCCTTCCTACCTCTCCCTCCCTCTCTCTCCCTGACTTGGCAGTGATTGGCTAACCCCCCCCCTCCCCCCCAGTATCTCCAACTACACCCCCAAGGTCGGCCACAAGGACACCCACAGGGCCATACGGAGGGCCTTCAACATCTGGCAGGCTGTCACACCACTCAGCTTCCAGGTAGGACCACCGTGAGGTCATCGCTGTGATGTCATCGCTGTGAGGTCATCGCTGTGAGGTCATCACTGTGAGGTCATCACTGGTTCTGATGTCATCGCTGTGAGGTCATCACTGTGAGGTCATCATTACACCGATGATGACATCACAGCGATGACATCACAACAATGGCCTCAGTGCCGTGACAGTGTCTTGATGTCATCGCTGTGAGGTCATCGCTGTGATGTCATCCTGGTTCCCGGGTCATCAGCCACAGCTGGAAGGGTTGGTTGGGTGGAGGAGGAGCCAGTTTAGCTCAGCTCAGCTAAGCTTAGCTCAGCTCAGCTGACCTCCTCTCGCCGTGTGCTGCAGGAGGTGCCGTACTCGGAGGTGAAGCTCCAGGGGAAGGAGGCCGACATCATGATCTTCTTTGCGTCTGGTTTCCATGGCGACAGCTCGCCGTTTGACGGCGAGGGCGGCTTCCTGGCGCACGCCTACTTCCCCGGCGCCGGCATCGGCGGTGACACGCACTTCGACCTGGACGAGCCCTGGACGCTGGCCGACGCCCACCACAACGGTCAGAGCCACCTCGCGTCCAATCGCATTCCTCCACAGCCACGGCCTGCTTGTAGCTCCGCCTCTTTTTCCTCAGACGACACCGTTTGGTCAGAGGGTGAACTACTGTACACGGCAAACCCTACAGCAAACTACACAGTGAACTGCACAACAAACTACGCAGCAAACTACAGCGGGCGGGAGAAGCTGAGCCGAGCAGGAAGTGCGGCTGCCTCTGCGTCCCTCTCACTAACCCCGCCTCCTCCCTGCAGGTAACGACCTCTTCCTGGTTGCGGTCCACGAGTTGGGCCACGCCCTGGGCCTGGAGCACTCCAGCGACCCTGCAGCCATCATGGCTCCTTTCTACCAGCACATGGACACCCAGAGCTTCAGCCTGCCGCTGGACGACCTGCAGGGCATCCAGAAGATCTACGGTGGCTCACTCTTCATCAGCATCTTCATCATCTTCATCAGCATCCTTATTATCTTCATCATCAGCATCCTTAACATCTTCATCATCAGCATCCTTAACATCTTCATCAGCATAATCCTT
Organism: Nelusetta ayraudi; assembly: GCF_046127955.1. Classification (NCBI taxonomy): domain Eukaryota; kingdom Metazoa; phylum Chordata; class Actinopteri; order Tetraodontiformes; family Monacanthidae; genus Nelusetta; species Nelusetta ayraudi. The sequence continues at coordinate 1,531,742 of NW_027466196.1, read as the reverse complement.
AACATCTTCATCAGCATCTTGAATATCATCATCATCATCAGCAGCATATTCACCATCATCTTCATCATTTTCACCACCATAATCATTATCACCATCATCATCTTCATCAGCATAATCATCATCTTCATCATCACCTTTAGCAACATCAGAAATAATGTGTAAAGTACAGTAAGGTCATTGTGTATTTGTATGTCTTGACTTTCTGCTGCATCCCTGGGTGGCGGCCAACAGGGGTCCCCACCCCCATGCTGGAGCCCACGCGGCCGCTGCCCACCCTGCCGCCCCGCCGCCACCAGGGCGGCGCCACCGCCACCTCGGAGCGGAAGCGCTTGCTGGCCGGGACCGGCGAGCCCGACATCTGCGACGGCAACTTCAACACGGTGGCCGTCCTCCGCAGGGAGATGTTTGTCTTCAAGGTGAGGCCCCGCCCACGCAGAGAGCAGGCCAGGAAGCTGGAAGCTGATTGGACGGCTGATAGTCCGGGGCTGGGCCAGCCCGTTGACTGGTGGGCCACAATGGGTTGTAAAATGTGACGGAGGAGCTGGAGCAGCAGCAGCAGATGGATGGAGAACCACCTAGAACCACCTGGAAACACCCAGAACCACCTAGGACCACCGCAGAATTACCAAGAACCAGCTAGAACCACCTAGAACCTCCTCAGAACCAGCTACAACCACTCTAGAACCACCACAGAACCACCCAGTACCACCTAGAAGCAAATAGATTCACTCCAGGACCAGCTAGAACCACTTAGCACCTCCTCAGAACCAACTACAACCACTCTAGAACCAGCTAGAACCACCTAGAACCTCCTTAGAACCACCCGGTGTGTGTGTGTGTGTGTGTGTGTGTGTGTGTGTGGTGGTGCAGGACGGCTGGTTCTGGAGGCTGAGGGGCCAGCAGGTCCAGGAGGGCTACCCCATGCAGATCCAGCTCTTCTGGAAGGGTCTGCCCTCCAGGATCGACGCCGCCTACGAGAGGCCCGACGGGAGGTTCGTCTTCTTCACAGGTGAGAACAGGAAGAGGAGGGGCTGCTCACCTGACCTCCTCCTCCTCCTCCTCCTCCACTTTCTCCTCCTCTTCCTCTGCTACGACTCCTCCTTCTCTTCTTCTTCTTCCTCCACTTTCAATTCCTCCTCCTCCTCCTCCTCCTCCTCCTCCTTCTCCACCTCCTCCTCCACCTCCTCCAACATCTTCTGACTGCTGATGTCTCAACATCTGTCTGACACACACACACACACACACACACACACACACACACACACAGTCAGTATCAGGTATCTCCAGCGCCCCCTGAGGAGCAGCTGAGGAGGTGATTGGAGCTCCTCCCTCCCAGCAGACGGTGTGTGCTCTGCGTCGCCCCCTGCAGGCGACCAGTACTGGCTGTTCCGGGAGGTGTGGGCGGAGCCTGGCTACCCCCGCAGCGTGCGGGAGCTGGGCGCCACGCTGCCGCTGGACGGCATCCAGGCGGCGCTGCGCTGGGAGCCGCTGGCCAAGACCTACTTCTTCAGGGGCGCCCTCTACTGGCGCTACAGTGAAGAGCGCCGCACCGTCGACCCCGGCTACCCCAAACCCATCGCCGTGTGGAACGGCACGCCCCACGGCCTGCAGGGGGCGTTCATCAGCCGCCAGGGAGGTCAGTCTGTCTGTCTGCCTCACACACACACACACACACATATACATATACATGTGTGTGTGTGTACCCCTTTTTCATTCTTTCTTCTCCTCCTCCCTCTCCTCCTGCTCCTCCTCCTCTTGCTGCTCCTGCTCCTCCTGCTCCTCCTCCTCCTGCTGCACCTGCTCCTGCTCCTCCTGCTCCTCCTCCTCCTGCTGCACCTGCTCCTGCTCCTCCTGCTCCTCCTCCTCCTGCTGCACCTCCTCCTCCTCCTGCTCCTCCTCCTCCTCCTCCTGCTGTACCTGCTCCTCCTCCTCCTGCTCCTCCTGCTCCTCCTCCTTTCCTCCTCCTCCTCCTCCTGCTCCTCCTGCTCCTCCTCAGACTACACCTACTTCTACAAGGGGCGGGACTACTGGAAGTTTGACAACCAGCGGTTGGCGGTCCTTCCTGGCTACCCTCAGTCCATCCTGCGGGACTGGATGGGCTGTGTCCCCCCCGAGGCCAGCGGGGGGCGCCGCACGCCCCTGGAGGAGGTGGACATCACGGTGGCCCTGGACCAGGTGGGGTCAAAGGTCAATGCCCTGGCCGTGGTCCTGCCCTGCGTCCTGGCCCTGTGCATCCTGGTGCTGCTCTACACCATCTGCCAGTTCCACAACAAGGGGGCGCTGCAGGACGCCGCCACGCAACACTGCTACAAGTACCCCGTCCAGGAGTGGGTGTGACTCTGGAGGGGCAGGGGGTCAGAGGTCACGACACTGACGACCCCACTTAGGTATCGGACAAGATTGGAGGAGGAGCCGGCGTTCCAGCGGTTCTCCTCCTGAAGGAACCAGGACTAGGACCTGAACTAGGACCAGGCCTGGGACCAAGACTGGTTCTGGGACTGGGACCAGCAGTGGGACTAGGACTGGGACCTGGATTAGGACTTTTTCTTCTTGGACCTACAACACAAATCTTCTCAGCGGAACGGGAAAAAAAAAGAGGAAGTGGGGCTGAAATATTTGCTCCTGAAGCCAAACAGCGCCTCCTGCAGGTCAACTGTAGAACTCAGCTGAAATTTCCATTAGCTCACACCTCCGTTAGCTCACACCTCCATTATAAAACAGGAAGTGACTGCAACGATGCAGGAAGTCCACGGGCCCCTACAGATCCAAACATGGGATTCAGAGAATTGACCAGACGTTCACCCAAGACCCAAATATCAACCCAGACTCAATGTTACCTCATTAGCTGTTAGCTATTAGCATGCAGCATTTAGCTGATGACGTCAGTAGAAGAAGGAGGAGGAGGAGTAGGAGGAGGGGTTTAATTCCGGGGCTGGAAATGTAGGAGTCTTAAAGTCCAAAAGACTGCTCCATTAGCATTAGCATTAGCATTAGCCACTTCTAGACTCTGGTAAAAGGCAGGAGCAGGAAGCCAGCAGTACGTCTGACAGGAAGATGAGCTGCAGAGTCAGAAGCAGCAGCTGCTGCTGGTTCTGGTTCTGGTTCAGTGTGAAGGTCGGTCAGCACCTCAGCAGACAAAAGTCTTCTTCTCCACCTTCACTCCACCCTGGGCTTGTTTAATTTCTGACCTGCATCGCCACCTAGTGACCCGTGGCTGCACCGACAGGATCCAGTGCCTTGCTCGGCAGCACTTCAGTGCTCGACACTCCTCTCTGATTGTTGTTGATTCAATTATTTATTTATTTATTTATTTGCTGCTCCACGTTGCCATTTGTGACAGTGATGAGTCCCGACCTCTGACCCCTGACCTCTGACCCCGGCTGGGAGGAGGGTGCAGTGGGTCTCACCAGACGTCTGTCAGTGGAAGTGAATGACTTGAAGAACCGTGTTTCTCCTCATTGACATGAGAAAGAGTCAGTGAGTCAGTCAGTGAGTCGGTCAGTCAGTCAGTCAGTCAGTCAGTCGGTCAGTGAGTCAGTCAGTCAGTCAGTCAGTCGGTCAGTGAGTAAGTCAGTCAGTGAGTCAGTGAGTCAGTCGGTCAGTGAGTCGGTCAGTCAGTGAGTCAGTCGGTCAGTGAGTCAGTCAGTCAGTGAGTCAGTCGGTCAGTGAGTCGGTCAGTCAGTGAGTCAGTCGGTCAGTGAGTCAGTCAGTCAGTGAGTCAGTGAGTCAGTCGGTCAGTGAGTCAGTCAGTCAGTGAGACATTGGGAGTTTTTGAAAGCCTCAGGCATCACTTTCTGTTGGTCCAGATCAATCACAGTCAAGCTGAGACTCTGTGACTCCAATAACTGGATCATGTGACACATTTTAAAAACAAGGAAATAAGAAATCTGTAAATCAGCAGCAGGTCGATCAATAACTCAACCAGACGATTGACTTGTCTGTGATGTCAGACGGTGCACTTAATGAAGCGACTTCATCATCAATTAAAGTGATTGATCATGGTGACGGAGAGCTAAACTGAACCTTCTGACAGGTTGAATTCATTTACAAACCATCCAATTATCTTCAACTGTTTCCATTCTGGCCTTATCGTTCTGCTGTGTTCCTACCTTGGAAAGCTTCTGCTTCTCTGTTGTGGCAGCGCAGCTCATTTGTCAACGGTGACTTCCTTCTTTTGGTCTCTGAATGTCTTTTGATATTTGATGCGGTCAGAGGCAACGTGGCAAACACAGCTTCTCCTCAGAAAATGGGCGGAGCTTCTAAACCAGGTGGTGGTGGGCCAAACCTTTGACTGGTGGGCCACAATGGGTTCTTAAATGTGACAGAGGGGCGGCAGCAGCATTAGATGGATGGATATCCAGCTAGAACCACCCAGAACCACCCAGAACCACTCCAACCACTCAAGAACCAACTGTAACCATCCAGAACCACCTAGAACCATCCAGAACTACATAGAAACACCCCAGAACCACTCCAACCACTCTAGAACCACCTAGAACCTGAAAGGCAGCATCTCAGTTGGCTGGACCATGATGTCTATCTGATCAATATCTGCTTTTTTATTGATCGCAGATCATTCTTGATGAACATGTGACCAGTTTCAGGTTGTTTTCTCAATGCTTCCCAACTTGGCTCTCTGGCGCCACCTGTCCACTGGAACCAGGAACTGGCTTTGTTAGCCTGTTGTGGCCTTTAGTTTCTGACTCTCTGCTCTTACCATAATAATAATGATAATAATAATAATAATAATAATAATAATGATGATGATGATAATTATAAAGAGATGTGGTGTGATCCGCTGTAGTTTGAACAGGAAGTTTTATTGTGACTTTAGAGCTTTAAGAGACTTTTCATTCAGTCGTTGTTTTCTTACGGAGGAAGTTGTTGTGTAAATACGGCTTCCTGTTTGTTCTGTTGGGCTTTTTGGACTAAAATGGGTTGATTATAAAAAATAATTAAAATGTCAAAAAAAAAGATCTGGCGCTGGCTCACTTCTTGACACGCACATTTGAAGCAGTTTGGGTTTTTCCCCACTTTGTTGTTCAGACATCAAACCTTGTAAACGGAAAGCAGTTTTTTAAATCTTATTCCTGTGTGAAACGAGGACCATGATGCTTTGCACACCATGTTTGTATGCTGACACTGAGAGAGGCACGTTTCCTGTCAGTTCCAGCAGTTGCCACTGGGCTTTGGTTCTGATCCGTGTTCTCATGTGGGTTTTAAAACCGTCTCATCAGCAACACAACCTTCTGTTCATGACAACGTGTCCAATAAAGTGACAAAAACCAAACTTTATTGTCAAGGATCTCGTGTTTTCCGGTAAATAAATAATAATGTGCAGTGTGTATGTAACACACAGGAGTCTTCTGTCTGTTCATTCATCTGAGGCTCAAACATTGTGTGAAGCCTGTGACTTTATTTTTTATTTGTGTTTACAACATGATTTGTTTGAATTGAGAAAACTGAAATTGAAAAATCTATTAACACACACACACACACACACACACACACACACACACACACACACACACACACACACACACACACACACACACACACACACACACACACACACACGCACGGAGCAGCTTCTCCAGTTCCCTCTGGTTCCACTCAGCTGGTACTGGTGGTGGTGGTGGTGGTCCAGCTGAGGACCAGTTCAGTACCAGTTGGTGCAGCAGATCATGAAGCTCATGTCGTCTACCTTCCTGTTTCCCATCAGGCACTGGGGCAGCTCCGTAGTGCCCCCTGTGGCGACACCACGCAGCTTGTGAATGTCTGCAGAAGCATCATCCAGGAGATGCAGGTGGGATCTTTTCATTTACCTTCCAATTTGGTGGAATCTGATTGGCTGGTTTTGGTGGCAGGAGCTTCCTCTCCTCCTTCCTCCTCCTCCTCCTCCTCGCGGCTTCGCCCTCCTCCCATGGTCGCCGGTGCTTTCAGTGAGTCTACAGCGCCACCACAGGACACAGCGGGTGAGAACGTGGTTCCTGGGAAGGCTTTAAACAATACGTGTCAAACCCTGGCCTGCAGGCCAATACACAATCACTTTCAGATACTTGCAATTCGAGCTCATGAACAGCAGGGGGCGTGGTGTTTTGTGTTATCAACTCATAAAAACAAAACAAACTTTTTTTTTTTTAAATGATGCATTTTGCAGGACATCTTTTCGTTTAAGGGGCTATGTAGGTTCGACTAGACGGTGGGTAATGATGCATTTTGCAGGACATCTTTTCGTTTAAGGGGCTATGTAGGTTCGACTAGACGGTGGGTGCTAACTAGTGAGCCAGCTAGCTGCAGGGCCGTTAGCTAACCGTCCCACCCACCGTCAGAGTGTGGAAGTGCCAGTTTACCTGTAGCTTGCTAACGCAGCAATCGCTTACTGAATAAGCCCCACCCCTTACCCAGGGTGAACAACTTCAAGGCTAGCTCACTGGCTAACGCAGAGAGAGAGAGAGAGAGAGAGCGAGAGAGAGAGAGAGAGAGGGAGAGAGAGAGAGAGAGAGAGAGAGCTAACTTCCTCCCACCTCGTCGTCCCGCGCGGCCGCCGCTTCCCGCCACTCGTTGCTGTCTCCGGGCAGACTTTCGGTCAAGCGGGGCTTCACAGATCGTCTGTGTCCGGACAGAGCAGTCACTCCGGACCACGGCCGTGGCTTAGTTCACATTGGAAGATTGTTCCGAGTGAACTCCTTACAATTAAAATGTTTCAATCAGCTGCACACACACACACACACACACACACACACACACACACACACACACACACACACACACACACACACGTTTATCGGGAATACGTCTCCGTCAGGCTGGCAGGACGTGGGGATGCTGGATGTGGAAGTAGGGTCCTTAAGGTCCGAAGTGTAAAATTTGGCCTATATTATGATTTTTATATTGGTAAACGCTTAACATGCAGCCCATGAGTACATAAATAATAGTGTATAATCACAGTGCAAAAATACAATTTTGTATTTACATACATATGTGTGTATTATTATTATTATTATTATTATTATTATTATTATTATTATTATTATTTCCCCGAGGCTGAAGAAAGTTAAAGATGACGGTGTTCCATAAACTCTGAAAACTGGCTGCACCGCCACCTGAAAATACGACGGGGTGAGACCTCTCACTCCGCCCCCCCCCCCGCCCCCCTTATTTCGTGGCCGTGACGTCGCTAACGGAATGTGTAAAACACACAGGCGTCACTCGAAGCTCCTCGACGTGATTGGCTTTCCAGCTGCTATCCAACGAGGAGAGGGGCGGGGCGGGGCTGTTGCCAAGCAGGTTAGAGAGGAAGGAGTTTGGGGGTACGGTGACCGAGCAGTGCCAAAGTTTAAACACTTTTACAAAGGTGGAGACAATTTTATAGTTGTAGACCTTTGTGATCATTTTTTCGCGTCCTGTGTGTTTGTTTTCATAAATATAATTGTTTATTGGATGTAAAAACGTATTCCAACAATGTGAAAATTTTTTGTCAAACTTGGTGAAAGTGTTTCTCCTTTTGTAATATTGTACCTCTCGGCCACCGTAGTGTGTGTGTGTGTGTGTGGTGGGGGCGTTTTATCAAACCAGCTGATACTTCGTGGTGTGCTGGTGTCTAAAAACGAAGAGCGATTCAGGTTCTGACATTGTCACGTCTACTCGTCATGACACTGGGTCGTCACTTCCTCTTCGAATCAGCTTTGAAGTGATGGACTTTATTCTTTTTTTTTTTCAAACTTTTAATGTTCCGGGGTTGTTGTTGTTTTTAAGTTATTGGCCCAAGCGTTGCCTCTTTTTAACGGCGTCAGTTATTGTGAAATAATAGGAAGAAAAAGAAACGTTTTGAATGTCTTGCGTTTTAAGACAAGACGTTGAGCGACGGTGCGTCTGACGTCAGCACGTTAACCCCGAAGCGGAAGTGAACACGTGGGGTCAAAGCGGAGCACCGCGCATGTTGTGTTGCTGTGAGCTACTCTTCTAAGGTAGAACCCGAACCCTTCCCCCCCCCACACACACACAGGCACACACACATAACACTCGTTCCGAACGGTAAGTGACGTCACGGCCGCGTGTCGTCGGGCGGCTGCTTGGGTAAAAGTTGACGGAGCTCAGCTAGCTCAGCTAGCCTGCTAGCCCACCAGCTAGAGTCCCTTCATGTTAGACGTGTTTTAGCCGTGAGCTTGCCGCGTTGAATTTACCCCCCCCCCCCCTTCTCTCTCTCTCTCTCTCTCTCTCTCTCTCTGGTCCACTGTTCCAGGACCGGAAGTGAACCCCCTTGCCGCTGCTACTCCTCCGTCATGGCCGTGAGGGCGTCGTTCGAGAAGAACAACGAGATCGGCTGCTTCGCCAAGCTGACCAACAACTACTGCCTGGTGGCCATCGGCGGCGCCGAGAACTTCTACAGGTGAGGGTCACGTGACTTCGAGCGCCGAGCCCCGTGCGCGCGCGTGACTTCACTTTTAATAGAACTCGTCGAGCTGCGTCCCTTTTGCGCCGTCTCGAAACGTCGTTCCGAGTGACGTCATCAGAGTAAAACTCACTCTGTCACTGGTGTGGTCACAGACACACACAGACAGACACACACACCCCAGCTGACAGTTGTGTGTGAGTTTTTAGCGGTAACACAACTCCAGAAATCAACACAATATTGTGGAAATGAACAAAGCAACTTGATTCTATTTCCTTTTTTCATTTTGTGTGTGTGTGTGCAGTGTGTTTGAAGGGGAGCTGTCAGAGACCATCCCGGTGGTCCACGCCTCCATCGCCGGCTGCCGCATCATTGGGAGGATGTGTGTGGGTGAGTGGAGCTCCAGGACACGTACACACACACACACACACACAGAGTGACCTCTGACCTCTGACCTCCCACCAGGGAACCGCCACGGCCTCCTGGTGCCCAACAACACCACGGACCAGGAGCTGCAGCACATCCGCAACTGCCTGCCGGACGGCGTGCGGCTGCAGCGGGTGGAGGAGCGACTGTCTGCGCTCGGCAACGTGGTCGCCTGCAACGACTACGTAGCGCTGGTGCACCCCGACCTGGACCGGGTGAGACCACGCCCCCCACACGCCTCTGGGTCCCTGGAGGCAGAGGGGCGTCCGGGGTGGCACTGCCTGCCTCTGCTGGGCCAAAGTTGGCCCGCAGGCCAGAGTTTGACACCTATGAGCTAGGGAGCTGATTTCTCACTGTTTGTGCCGCTAGCTAAGCTAGCGAAGCCCAACCTGGACAGGGTGAGAACAGGACAGTTTAAATGGTTCCTGGTGTTACTTGAGCATGTTGGCGGCGCCCCCTGTAGGACAGGTAGCAGGTAGCAAGTGGTGTCACCTCCCATCATCAGGACGCAGCAGCCAATCAGGACGAGCCGTGACCTCACGCAAGGAAGAGTCCAACTTTTCTGGGGATTTTTTCTCGGAAAGATTTAAAAATCCACAACTTGGACGAACCGTGTTTGAGGTCAAAGGTCATCCTGTTAGCCTATTTACAGGACTTTATTTTTGAATTGCTGCCTAATGGGGTGGGGGGGGGGCTGTTTGGAGATTTTGGCTGCAGTACCTCGGGTGGCCAGTGTGGGGGGGAAATCAAGTTCTAATTGTGCATCCATGGCTTGGACACAGGAAATGGGCTGAAGGGTTTTTCCTGCTGACCAATGAGTGACCCCCCCCCCCCCCCCAGGAGACGGAGGAGATCCTGTCGGACGTCCTGCAGGTGGAGGTCTTCCGCCACACCATCGCCGGCCAGGTCCTGGTGGGCTCCTACTGCGCCTTCAGCAACCAGGGCGGCCTGGTCCACCCCAAGACCTCCATCGAGGACCAGGACGAGCTGTCGTCGCTGCTGCAGGTCCCCCTGGTGGTGAGTGAGGGCACTGCCGCTCAGCTGGGGGAGGTCAAAGATGAGAAAGAAATAGAAAAGAAAATAATAACAATAGTAGTAATAATAATAATAACATGTACTGATGGAAGAATGACATCACATTAGAGATAAAAATAAATAAACAATGATGAAAGTAAAACTAGAGATTTTAAGTGTGTGTGTGTGTGTGTGTGTGTGTGTGTGTGTGTGTGTGTGTGTGTGTGTGTGTGTGTGTGTGTGTGTGTGTGTGTGTGTGTGTGTGCAGGCGGGCACGGTGAACCGGGGCAGTGAGGTCATCGCGGGGGGGATGGTGGTCAACGACTGGTCTGCGTTCTGCGGCCTAGACACCACCAGCACAGAGCTGTCCGTCATAGAGAGCGTCTTCAAGCTGAGTGACGCTGCACAGCCGTCTGCCATCAGCACCAGCATGAGGGACTCCCTGATAGACAGGTGACTGACTGACTGTCTTACTGACTGTCTCACTGTCTGACTGACGGACTGTCTCACTGACGGACTGTCTGACTGACTGTCTCACTGTCTGTGTGTATGTTTACTGACTGACTGTGTGTGTGTCCTTGCTAACTTGCCCCCCTCCCTCTCCACAGCATGGCGTAATCCCCCCCTGACCCCCCCCCCCCCAAACAGCGGTGGACGTCCCCTCCTCAGGATGGCGCCCCCTGCTGGACACTCTTGGTAAATGCAGCTTTTTCTGGCTCACTGCAAACCTTTTGGATTTTTTTGGTTGTCTTGAGAGCCGACTGTGCTGGCGCCCCCTGCTGGCTGGTGGTGATCAGATGTGATCCACGATGGTCTTCTCCACTTCCTCCTCCAAACTGGGACAGTTTTTGGTATTTTCCTCCCACTTTGGAGTTCAGTTTTTGTGTGCGAGCGCTCGTCTCTGTGAAGAATCCACCTGACTCCCAGACTCCGCCCCTTTTACCGCTGTTTGTTTGCAGCAGTGTCTCACTGTCTTGTACAATAAAATCAATATGACAACATTTTATTATTGACCCTCTGGAGCTTCTGTCCTGCTGCTGCTGCTGCTAGCATTAGCATCTTGTCTGTCACCGATTGGCTTTTCTATTGTTTTAATACCATTTCTTGCATTTATTGAGACTTGGCTGAGAACGAAGCAAAGCTGCTCGACGTCACTTTGAATCTTTTACTGGACAGGAAACTCTTCCATGTTTGTGACTCAATGTGTGCAGGTCGTCGTTTCACCCTCGTGTGTCTTTTAGCATGCTAACGCTAAAGTCTAAGTGTTCTATGGGGGATTAGCTCTGGCCAGAGCTAGCTGCGGCTCCGCTAGTGACAATAGAAATGTGTGTTCCAGTGACTCCGACTCCTGACTTGTTCAGTGAATCAAACCAATCACGTGGCTCAACCAATGACACCAAAACAGCAGCAAACTTCAAGGCAACTTCCTTTCATTTTATTACTTGGCAAAAGCTTTGAATACAGTAGCAATGCGTCTCTATGTACACCGTCCCAACAGCGACACCACACTTTGATTACACGATCGTTTACGCAGTGTTTTTGTTTTGTTTTGTTTTGTTTAAATCCTTCAAACGTAGATTCTGTCAGTTTGTTTATTTGGGAGACGACAGAGGTGTAAAATCAATGTTCATTCATAACAACAATAATAAAAAAAAAGAGCCTTTAAAACATGCAGGGTTTGTAGTGCAGCGCCTCCTCCGGCCTCTAGGGCCTCGATGCTAACACAAAATGCTAACGGGCGCACCAACAAACACACTTCCCCCCCCCCCCCCCCCCCCCCGATTGTTGTTGGACGCGTCCTCGAGAACTCGAGAAGGGACCCGGGCCGACTCTTGGTCAACATGTGCAAAACGAGCTCGTTAGTTTCCAACGTTGCAAACTTTTCATTCTGTCTAAAACTGATGATGCTACCATGACTAGCGCAGAGCTAACACCATGCTAAGAGGAGGAGTCAGCAGTGCCACCACCAGGAGAGGGCAGGCAGCGTCTGCTGCTGCCGTCCGATGGATCGGTTGATTATTCTGGTGAAGTTTAGGTGTGGTACCACCCACGGCAGGATGTAGCAGCATGTGGCTAATGCTAAAGCTAGCTCTGATGAGGCTAATGCTAAAGCTAGCTCTGATGACTGTACAGTGGTGGGGTTGATATTGCACGTGTTGTAATAGCTACAGGGGTTGACGGTGGCGCTAGGTCGGTTAGCTCCGTTGTTAGCTCGATCGGTAGCTAGCGGTTAGAGGGGGTGGGGGGCAGGATTAAAGAACAACCCGTAACATCAAACCTATTCTACAGTGAATATACAGATTAGAGACGTTTCTATGTGCATTAAAATGAAACAATTAGAAACAACTAAAAAAATGATTACACACTAAAAAAAAAATAGTTGAAAGGATGGCGATGGATGAGCGACGGCCTCCAGCAGGGGGCGCTGGGCTGCGTCACTACGTTTCCTTGTTTCCTGCAACACCCTTTCAAAATAAGAGACTGAGAGGCGCCAAACCGACGGCTCGTCGTCGTCATTTCTCCCCCCCGCGTACTGACCAATGGGATGAAGTGAAATGAAGGGGGCGGGGTCAACTAATCCCCCTTCCCCCTCCCCCTAGCAGCCGAAGGTCTCCTGCGAGGCGTAGACCATGTAGAGGAAGCCGTCCTCGTCGCGCTCCTGCTCGTAGATGTGTGAGATGGAGGTGGAGACGGAGACCATGCTGTGTTGGTTGACCAGCAGGAAGAAGGCCTGGGTGGGGTTCAGCTGGAGGCGGCGCCTGGCGGAGGGGGGGCGGGGTTAGTGTTCGGCTGCTAGCTAACAGCATCGCAGAGAGATTAGAAGGCACAGAAACGACTGGAGCTGCGATTCCGTGTGTGTGTGTGTGTGTATGTGTGTGTGTTTGTGTGTGCGCTCCTACCTGATGATCTTGACCAGCTCGCTCATGTTGACGTGGTCCGGCACCAGGAACTTGGTCTTGTCCAGAACTGGCAGCTGCCGCTCTCCCCTGTACCGCTCAATGATCACCTGCAGGGGGCGCACATACACACACACACAGTCAGGCTGCTGCAATGTGTGTGTGTGTGTGTGTGTGTGTGTATGTGGACTCCTCACCGGGATCTTGTTGGGATGCTGCTCTCGGATCTGCTGCACCTCCTTACAGCGGTCAGCTGGGAGGACACACACACACACACACACACACAGTAAAATAAAATCTTATTTCTTCGTAATTATTTCATCAAAAGTGCTCGCAGGGAGTTTTGAAGAGAGTGACAGTGCTACACTGCCCCCTGGTGGCTCATCGGCTGAGTAACAACAACACACATGATCCTTGGAGGTATGGCCACACACACACACACACACACACACACACACACACACACACACACACACACACACACACACACTTGTGGTTGTCGTTGTTGTTGTGGGTTCATTCACGTCAACAGTGAGTTTCGAACCCTCCTCCCGGGTCACGTGACCACACAGCTCCTTATTAGGGGTCAAGGGTCTGCATGGGTCTTACACAACAAGGTGGTAGCAGTGTGTGTTTGTGTGTGTGTGTGACCCCCTGATGATGTAACTTGCCCGGTCGCGCGGGGTTCCTCCCCTCCCTCGCTAGGTGTCAAATCACACCGTCAATCACACGACACGTGACCCGCGTGTTGTTTTGCTAAACAGCTGGACGACCATAGGTTCACTAGCCACCGTTAGTTGCAAGACTAGTTAGCTAGGCTGTTAGGTAACTGGAGCTAGTAGCCTATTTTCCAGGTAAATGTTTACTAGCTCACGGCTAACTAGGCTGCTAGCAATGACAACTGTTCAAAAAAACAAAAACAAAAAACAAACACCGCTAGTTAGTAGGAGCTGGTATCCTCCTCCAGGGGGCAGCCGAGCAGCGGCTCGCTGAGTCTCTTTAACGCTCATTTCCCGTCGTGTCATCGGCCTGCGCAGCAACAGCGACCCGCCACAGCCACCGCGCGGCATCGTCTGACACCAAAGCACCGTTTTTATTTCCCCTTCCGCTTCGAGCTTTGTCCCTTTAACAGTTTGCTGTGCCGGGGGCAAACACCGTCCTCAGCCTCAGCTAGTTAGCAGGCCGCTAGCTGGCTAAGCACCCAGCTAGCGGCCCTTTGCTGTTGTGCTGTGTTGTGTTGCGTTGCGTTGTGTTGTGTTGTGTTGTGTTGTGGCTCTCACCGAACGTCCTCCGCTGTCTGAAGGGTCTGTCGGACGGCATGTCTGCGGCTGCCTCGCTGTTTGTCTGTCTGCCTGAGCTCCAACACACACACACACAGCAGGCTGGGCGAGCTGCTGACGTCACCGCTGCTCTCTTAAAGGGGACGCGACCGATCCAGACTGTAGGTCCTGGCGGTGGAACTGAACTCACTCACTTATTATTGTTAATAAGTGAGTTTGTTGTTATTGTGGGTCTTTCTTTCTTTCTTCTCAGACGGGAGCTCCTCTCCCGCCGCCGTCACTTTGCACTGGACAGGAAGTGACGTAATGTTCAGGGCTGCTGACGGATGACTTTCCAGATTGTTGACGAGTCAAAAATGAACGTTCCTTTTTGAACCTGCAACGCAGAAAGTCCAGTCTCGCCTCGCACTTCCGCTCAGTCACAAAGGACCTGCGGCGATGCGACAGCGGACTTCCGGGCTATTTCAAAATAAAAGGATAAAAGGAAGTGGTCGCTCCTTTAATCCCGCTCGATATATAAGAGATCTGTACATCCCGATACAAAACACTTGAGTTAAACTCTGATGCTTGAGTTTGGATATGTTGGTTGTTCAATATGTTGCATATTATTTAGTATAGTATTAGTAAAGTATAGTTTAGTAGAGTAGTACACAAAGATGTTGGCAGTAACAAAGTACAAAAATACATTCCTAGTGTACTTGAGTAGGTTTTTCAGGAGTCAATTCAGTCAATTCAGGTTCTGCGTCCTTGAAGTGCGCATTTTGAAAGGAAGTTGCATCATAGCACTGCGCGAAGGCTCCTCCCAATTCCCGAGGGTGCTTCGGACGTTAAAAATACGCACTCGGAAATACGCACTCGTTTTAGCCGATTCCAAGGCTGCACCGCTACTATCCTTCACGTACTTGGTATCCCATGATGCTTTGCGTGCTGCTGCAAAGCATCGTGGGATCCTGGGAAGTCAGCTGAAATTAGCGGCATGCACTGGTTAAGACACGACATATAAATCTAAATATTGAAGTTTCACATAAAGTATCCAGTTTTTAACGTAGGATTTTATTTATTTGATCATCCAACGGCATCGTTAGATGGCGAACCAATGGTTAGCTTGATGCTATAAAAACGTCACTTCTGGGGTTGGCCAGCAGGAGGGAACGGCGGTGACGAAACCAGGAAATACGCTGAAGGCTAGACCGTCCCGAGTGGTGACCAGGAAGGCGGGGTTTGGTCCGTCCTTCTAGGCTGGGAACTCTAAGAACGCTTCCTTCAGAAGGAGGACACTCGGTCTCAAGGGTGCAGAACCTGAATTGAGACACAGCGTGTGATTCACCTGAATCTTTCTTCTTCTTTTCCTCCCTAACGTTTGCACACAGATGTCTCTGCTCCCTACTGCCCTCTACTGCTCCCTACTGCTCTCTACTGCCCCCTATTGCTCTCTACTGCCCCCCACTGCTCTCTACTGCTCTTTACTGCCCCCTACTGCTCTCCACTGCTCTCTACTGCCCTCTCCTGCTCACACTGGAAACCACAGCAGTCACTCTTTGTCATTGCTTCTTCTTCCCACTATGCTGACGTTGCGATCAAGTTGCTTTGAGTGTCTTCAATAAACTCAGTTAAAGTGGATTTCTGATCCCGTGTGTCAGCAAATGATGCCCAACCTCAGCACCACTCAGTCTGATCCCCCCCCCCCGGTGGTCACTGCAGGTATTTCAAGGCGCTCTGATGAAACTGAAAAGAAATCTGTCTGCCTGTCTTATCAATCTCTCTCTCTCTCCCTCAGCCAATTGTGCCCAGAAAATGAAGCTGAACTCACAAAAATACTTTTGAGTGCTTTTTAATTTGTTACAAACACCGGGCAGAGGGTGGAGACGGTGACCAGCAAAATAAATAGAGGGCGGTCAGAGGCGAAGCTGGAATGCTCATTTAAAAAAAGAGGGATGGAAGCCTGACTTCCTGCTCTCGCGCCCCCTGCAGGTTGTCGGCTTCTCTCCATTCAGGGAGACAAAAGAAGAGAAAACTGGGGGTGGAAGAGGGAGGAGGTGGAAGAGGAGGTGCGGGAGGAGCAGCGGCCGTGGCTCCTTCAGTCCGACGGATTCTGGATGACAATCAGAATGTAGTCTTTGTCTGGCAGGACACAACAACACACACACGCTGGTAAAAATCTAACCCTGGGTCACATGATCAATCCAATTTCAAACTAAAACAAAATAAAAATCACACGGCTCTTTTTGAGTTGCAGCCTTCTGGTTTAAAATCAGCAGGAAGCTTTTCCCACCAGCTGATCACACAGTTAAATATCAAAAAACAACAACAACAAAGCAACAACAACATTCTGACTGAGCAGCACAGCATTCTGGGAGGTGTAGTCTCAGCGCTACAGGTGCTGTACAGCAGCAGCAGCTCCAGCAGTGGTTGTGTATTGGACCTCGAGGGCCAAATTTGGCCCGCGGACCAGAGTTTGACACCTACGTGCTGCTGTAATTCTGAGATAAAGACAGAAATTCTGATTCTAGAAATGTTGCAACTTCTCATCCCACCTGGTGACCCCGTGACCCGCCTACCTGGAGCGATCATGACCTCGTTCTTCTTGGAGCGCATCCTGAGGAAGGTGAGGTCGTTCTGGGGGTCGATGTCCCTCACCGTGCTGCGGGCCTTCATCACCAGCTGGTGGATCAGACCAGCGTACTGCACCGTGCTGGGGTTATCCAAGGTCGTCTTGATAGGGATCCCTGGAGAAGGAGCAGGAGGAGGAGGTGGAGGAAGAGGAGGAGCAGGAAGGGGAGGATGAGAAGCAGGTGGAGCAGGAGGAGGAAGAGGAGGAGCAGGTGGAGGAAGAGGAGGAGTAGGAAGAGGAGAAGGAAGGGGAGGAGGAGCATGTGGAGGAGGAAGAGGAGGAGGAGCAGGAGGAAGAGGAAGGGAAGCAAAGAAAAGTTCCAGGGTTGAATGTTTTGTTCATGTTTTGTGTGATTGTTGTGCTGCTTTTAACCCGAACTTGTTTCAGTTGAGTTGCTGGTGTGGACGGTGGCTCAGGAGGCTCAAAATTGTCAAGATCAGCAAACATCGCGGAGTTGCTGTGCCAGTCATGAAATGTTAAGCTAACAGTTGCTATCGGCTATTGTGTGTGTGTGTGTGTGTGTGTGTGTGTGTTAATAGATTTTTCAATTTCAGTTTTGTGTGCTCACCCTCTGAGTTGACGATGATGATGCCCTGGACGCCCTTCTGGCCCTGGATCCTCTTCAGGGTTTCCTCCACTTCCGACTGTCAACACCAAATCAGCCCCGCTTGACGTCAGCAAGAAGTCCGCACAGAGGAAAAAAACACCACCGGAGGGCGACAGCGAGCCGCGACAGCTAGCCTGCCAGCTAGCACGGCGACGCCCTGGCTAGGCGGCTAGCAGGCTAACTCGCGCCTCCGGTGCCTCACAAACATTCAACACACAACAAAGCAACACAACAGCGGCGTGGCGGCAGCTCTCCTACCATGGTGCTTCAGTGAGACGACGGCAAACCGGAAGTAGCTCCGAGCTCAGCGGCTAGTGGACCCGCTGTGCGGCTGCCGAGTGTCGGACCCTGGGCCTGCTGCTGGAACCGGACCGGACCCTTGTGACGTCACTCTAGACCCCGTTTCACGCTGATTATCGATCAGTGGCGGATGATCGATACTCGTCCTGCCTGATCGCTGCGGGTTTGTTTCTCTCTCACGCGCAATGCAACCCAGCCTGCTACTGAGCTGTGTTGGATCCGTTAGCACCGGGATGGGCAAGTATCAACATCCGGTTTTCACAGTAAAATCACATTTGCCACAATAAGCGAAGCACTTTGACTCGGTACTGTGGCGGATGTTCAAAAATAAAAAGCAGCTGGAATAGAAACCTCTCGACTCTCAGTTGTATTCGAATGAAAAACAGGTTTGTGTTGCTTTAATCACGAATTAAAGTCAATTTCCAGGAAGAAAAAAAAACTATTGGGGAAAATACGTCAACTTCCGGGTCAAGGGTCGTGGTGCCGCTTCCCAGACTCGGAGGGGGAGAAAAGGTGATGTCATTAACTGTTGAACCTGGTAACCAACCAACCAATGACGGTAGTTGAGCGGCAACGACAGCAGCAGTCAACAGTTTGGACTCAGCCTGTGAACTGCATGACCATTGACTGCAGTTTCTCTCTGAAGGCGTCAACACTACGGATGAACTACGTATGGAATTATGGAGGAAACAATAAAAGTGTGAAATAACTCAAACGCGTTGAAGTGAATGGCGGTGTTTTTCTCGTCTGAATAATTCCGTGTATCTCGCTCATATATGTAATGTCTCCAGTATCTGCAGTGTACACAGTTGTAAAGATTAAATAAAGGACACTGGATGAGAAGGTGTGGCCAAACTTTCCGCTGGCAGTGTATAAAGCAGCACTCAGTGATTGACGTGTCAGTGAAACACGGTGTGTTGTTGCTTTCCGGTCGACGGTTTGTTGACTTTCACTCACAGTCCTGCAAAATAAACACGCGCGATTGGGAAAAAAAGAAAAGAAAGAAAATGTAAAGTAAACAGAGACTCGGAGGCAAAGTGGGCGCGGCCACTAATGACGTCAAGGCAGCGACAACCGGTAAGAGGGCACCGGAAGTGCTCAGATTGAGCCTTCAGAGTAAGAGCGAGGTCTTGTTACAGTGACGAGGTGGGAATGAATGCAGTGATGGTGTTAAATGAATCATGTTTTTGTGTGTTGCAGTTTGAATGCGACAACAGCAACTTTGAAAGGTTGCGCGCCGTGTTTTGTTGAGTTTTGTTGATTTTGCGAAGGTGTGGCCACTAAAACGGAAGTTAAATCCAGGCGTGCGGCGATTCGTGTTATTGACTTTTGACTGTTGTTGAAACCTCTGAGCGGAAGTGGCGCGTGACTGTGACTGGGCTTGACACAACATTCCGCCCTGTTGTTGTCAAAAAAACAAAAAGTTGCGTGCGGAAGTTGCGGAGCGCAGCGATGGACGAGCCGGACGCGGAGTTCGGTGAGTTGGAGACTCGCCGCTTTTTTCCTCTCTGGCGCTGGGGTTTAAAAAGGGGCGGCTCGACCTTTGACCTCCGGTCTTCCACTTTCCCGCCAACTGAACGCACAGGTAGGATCTGGGCGGGTCCAGCGGCTCGCGGGTTTTGGGCGGGTTGGCGCCACGTGTGTTGTTGTGACCGTCGACACGTTGAGCAGGTTTTCATTCACTCGCCGCCGAGCGACACCGGCGGCTTCCGTAGCGGTGAGCAGCGGACTCACCTGTACCTGCACCTGCGTTAATCATCTACCTGGCTCAGCTGATGAGAGACAGCGTCCACCAGCCGAGGCTACAATAGAAACATAAATAAATGCATAAATGTTGGGTGTTTGGCAGTAAAGAGAGTTTGGACGTCAATATTATTGTGTTAGAGTTCTGTTCTATTCTGACTCCACAGAGTTCAGTTGGTTTCTTTCTGGCTGTTCTCTTTTGTTATTGTTGCTGGAATGATGTCAGTTTCCCCACTGTGGCATTAATGAAGGCCTCTACTGAACCAGAACCAGTGCTACTGAGCCAGTGCTACTGAACCAGAACCAGCGCTACTGAACCAGTGCTACTGAACCAGAACCAGTGCTACTGAACCAGCGCTGCCCTCTCTGCTGGAGGACTCCGCCCCTCTCGGCCTCAACACTTCAAACAATGCCAGAGGGACAGGAGTGGATCCGGACGATTAGATTGGTTGATTGGTTTAATGGATTCTATTGATTATTTCATCAAATGATGGAATCATAATGGAAGAGCTTCATGTTGTGATGCAGTGGGAGAGAAGATGCAGCCCAGTGTGGCCAATCAGCAGAGAGCAGAGATCATCACACACACACACACACACGGATGCCACAGAGTTCCTCCACTGATGAGGAAGAAGCAGCTGGTGTGTGTGTGTGTGTGTGTGTGTGTGTGTGTGTGTGTGTGTGTGTGTGTGTGTGTGTGTGTACGTACACACGCACACACACACACACACACACATTAACTCCTCCCAGTGTTTTCCAGCCGAGCCGCCGAAGATAAAAATAAAGACGGCTTTGTGTGTGTGTGTGTGTGTGTGTGTTGGTCCGCGCCGCACAAACACAATCGCACAATAGTCCCGCCTGAGGACACAAATAGCAGCGAGGTGTGTTTCCCCTCCGAGACCTGCAGGAGGCAGCGTGAGAACTGAAGGGCGGAGCCTCGTGTGTGTGTGTGTGTGTGTGTGTGTGTGTGTGTGTGTGTGTGTGTGTGTGTGTCCTTTTCTTCAACCACACTGTTGACATCATCCTCACACCCGATTGGCCCCTCATAAGATCAGGCCAATCAGCAAGAAGAGGCGGAGCTACGCCGGGTAACTTTAGCCTCTGCTAGCTGCTACTGGTGATTGGCTGTGGATGGGCTGGAGTTTGGCTCTGCCCACTTCTGAGTCTGATTTGAACGTGATGAAGGCTTCCTCCAATCACAGTCCAGCAGTCTGGTCCAGGCCTTTAACCTTTGACCCCTGACCTCCTGAACTCCTCATCCAGGTGCAGTGGATCCAAACATACCAGATGAGGGACCTTCAGCGCCCCCTCCTGGCTGGCTGGACGATGTGCACGGATACCAGGGACACAAAGGAGGAGGTCAGTAGTCTCCTCCTTCCTCCTCCTCCTCCTCCTCCCCTCTCTTCTCTCTCTACCCTCCTCCTCCTCCTGCTCCTCCTCCTCCGTTCTTCTCTCCAGGAGACAACCCTCTCTCCTACTCCTCCTCCTCTCTCTCCTCCTCGTCTTCCTCTTCTGCCTCCTGCTCCTCCTCTTTACCTCCTCTCTCCAGGAGACCACCCTCTCTTCCTCCTCCTCCTGTCTCTCTCTCCTCTTGTCTCTCCTCCGCTCTACCCTCCTCCTCTACCTCCTGCTCCTCCTCTCTCCAGGAGACCACCCTCTCTACCCTCCTCCTCCTCCTCAACCTCCTGCTCGTCCTCCTCCCCTCCTCTCTCCAGGAGACCACCCTCTTTACCCTCCTCCTCCTCCTCCACCTCCTGCTCCTCCTCCTCTCCTCCTCTCTCCAGGAGACCACCCTCTCTACCCTCCTCCTCCTCCTCCTCCACCTCCTGCTCCTCCTCCTTCACCTCCTCCTCCTCCTCCTCCTGCTCCTCCTCCTCTCTCCAGGAGACCACCCTCTCTACCCTCCTCCTCCGGCCTACCACCCCCAGCCTGAACTCAACAGGAACACCTCAGTGCCCAACGTCAGGTAGCTCACACACACACACACACACACAGTCTCTCTCTCTCTCCCTCTCTCTCATTCTCTCACCCCCCCCCCCCCCACACACACACACACCCCTCTCCTCAGGGTCCCCTCAGTGTCTGAGGATGTTGCTCGGGAGGCTCTGCTCAGGTTTGTGGAGTCCAAGTGGAGGTACAGCTCCAAGCCTGCCAGGAACCTGGTCTTCAAGGACCTCAAGCCCGTCCTGGTCTACAGGGTAGGATCCTGTCGCTGCCCCCTGCTGGCTGCTGTCACATACTGCAGTGTGTTTCTTCTTCTGGTTCACCTGCAGTATCGACTGGAAACCTTCACTGAGACCCGGAGCAGCAACTGGAGCTTCGAGAGCTACAACGGTGAGAAGCTGTTGGCATCATCATCATCATTATCATCATCATCGTCATCTTCATCGTCATCACCATCATCACCATAATCATCGTCATCATCGTCATCATCATCATCATCGTCGTCATCTTCATCGTCATCACCATCATATTCATCGTCATCGCCATCATCATCATCATCATCACCGTCATCGTCATTGTCGTCGTCATCATCTTCTTCTTCTTCCTCTTCTTCATCACCTTCATCACAGTTGTTTATCCATAAAGACATTTCAACACTGTCGTTGGTGATGATGATAAAAATGATGAAGATGAAGATGACGTTGAAGATGTTGAAGATGATAGTGATGATGAAGATGATGATGTTGATGAAGATGTTGAAGATGATGGTGATGAAGATGATGGTGATGAAGGTGATGGTGATGAAGATGAAGATGATGGTGATGGTGATAAAGGTGAAGGTGATGGTGATGAAGGTGATGGTGATGTTCCTCCAGGCCAGCCAGTGGATGGTCCTCAGTATGGAGTCAGTCCTCAGCCCTGGGACATCCAGGTGATGATGCCTCAGAGGTTCTGCGACAGGGTGGAGAAGGTCCGCGTGCCGCACTCGTCCATCGTCAAGGTAGAGCAGCCGACTTCCAGCCCTGCAGTACCGGCCTCACACCAGCAGGGGAGCGGGGGGGGCAGTCCGGTCCAGTCCAGTCCAGTTCAACTGCAGGATGGTGTATAGAGAAGTGGGCGGTTGATACCTTCAATCTGATGTGTGTGTGTGTGTGTGTGTGTGTGTGTGTGTGTGTGTGTGTGTGTGTGTTCCAGGTGTGTCACATGTGCAGTGGTTGTGGTCGAGTGCGCTGCGGCGGCTGCATGGGTCGAGGTCGGGTGAGTCTCCTCCTCCTCCTCCTCCTCCTCTCCTGTGGTGCTGCACCTCCAGACCAGCGGGGGGCAGCGCTGGTCGCTCTCTCACTGCCGCGTGTGTGTGTGTGTGTGTGTGTGTGTGTGTGTGTGTGTGTGTGTGTGCAGAAGCGCTGCACCATGTGCCACGGCTCGGGGACCCGCAGGGCGCACAGCAACCACAAGAGGGGGTCCTCCTCCACCGTCTGCACTTCCTGCCACGGCAGAGGGAACAAGAGGTCAGAGGTCAACCCCAGGGTCAAGTTGGATGGATTGGTTGATCGGTCGACTCACTGTCATTCCCTCCTCCGGCCACCAGGTGTCTCTCCTGTCACGGTCACGGCTTCAAGACCTGCTCAGTCTGCCACGGCAGCCAGAACCTGATGCACTTCATCCAGCTCACCGTCACATGGTGGCGCTCACACACACACACACACACACACACACACACACACACACAAACAGTGTGTGTGTGTTTCAAGACTCAAGAACTTTATTTGTCACATTCAAAATCTAAACTCTGTGTGTGTGTGTGTGTGTGTGTGTGTGTGTGTGTGTGTGTGTGTGTGTGTGTGTGTGTGTGTGTGTGTGTGTGTGTGTGTGTGTGCAGGAAGAACAACAGGAGTGAGTTCATCCCGGACCGCCAGCCGGACTTCCCTGACGAGAACTTCCAGAAGGTGACTGGAGATCCGTTCTTCGTGGACGAGAGCGCTCTGGTGAGACCCCTGCACCGCGACCGCGTCATTGGGTCGACACGCCACTGCTAATGCTAACACTAACGCTAACGCTAACGGACACAGGTCTACCCCATCGAGGGCTTCCCAGACCAGGAGATCTGCGACGTCTCCAGGCGGTTGATCCACGAGCACCTGGAGCGCCACAGCGCCACCAGCCGCATCCTGCAGCAGGTAGGAGCTGAGCTCCGCCCCCTGCAGGGGGCGCCGTCCCCTCCACCGCGGTGGGACAGAGTCTGCTTTTACCAAAGTGCCTCACTGCCACACCAGAAGGAAGCCCAATAACCAGGCTCAGTATCGCAGTGACCCCCAGCCATGTCAAGACCGTCGCGTCGTTCTTTGCCAAGTTTAGCTTAGTGTTTGGTTTGTTATCGTGAAAACGATCACACAAAATAACGTCAAAGTTTAACGTAAAAAAAAAAACGTGAAACTTTCTGGAAAAATCGCGATAGTTCTACGAAAAAAAACCCAGGAAACTTTCACTCAACGAGGCGACCTGGAACCGTCGCATAAAAGCCTAAAACTTGCGCGAAATAACTTCATGAAACAAATAAACTTTAGCCCGGTGTTTGTGACGTGCTCCTCCTGCTGTTCCCCGCAGCGGCAGACGGTGGAGCTGGTGCCGCTGACTCAGGCTCACTACGCCTACAGCGGGAAGACCTACAGCTTCTTCGTCTACGGTGCCGAGAACCAAGTCTTCATGGCCAAGTACCCCTCCGCCTGCTCCGTCCTCTAGGGGCGCCGGCCATCCCGCCGGCCAACCGGGAGCAAGCCGTCCAATCAGCCTTCCGTTCCTCAACCTGATTGGTCCTCGCGGGCTCAGTGGGCTACTCAGGGAGGCGGCGACCAACACAGCCAATCACGTCGCAGCTCCTTTTTTTGACTGAATGCCAATTAAGTTTTTATTCAATTTTATTCATTTCAATCTTCTTAGTGATGTCACTTCCTGTTGCAACCGATAGAAGAAGAAGCCTTTCTTCCCGGCAACAGAGCGGTGCCAATATACATATACATATATATATATATATATATATATATATATATATATATATATATATATAGTATTTTACAAGTTATGTACATGATATAAAAACACCAAACAGCCGCTGTCTTATCGAGCTCGCTGGTTGTTGCTGCATTACCGCAGCCTGCCAGCAGAGGGCCCAGCTGCTTTGCCGGCTCTGCCGCAGAAACTGAACACTTTCTTCCGTCCTTTAAAAAAAAGAAGGGATTTCTGATTCTCAGGATAAATCAGGTATGGGCAAACTACGGCCCCGGGACCATATGCGGCCCGTTAAGGCTTTGTAATCCAGCCCACTGAACCAGAACAAATGGTATTAATAGTCCGTAATCCTAAAATAGCTGTTTGTCCTCCATGTCTTCAGTGTTTGGTGTTATTGTTTCCTATTCACCACAACACTCCATCCATCTGCTGCTGCTCCGCTACCCCCCTCTGGCACACTGTAGAACCCACTGTGAGCCACCAGTCAGACAGTTGGCCCATCCCTGGTCTAGGAGGTCCAGGGGTGGTTCTGGGGTGGGTCTAGGAGGTCCAGGGGTGGTTCTGGGCGGTTGTGGTTGATTCTAGGTTTGTTCTGGAGTGGTTCTGTGTTAATCTAGGGTGGTTCTGGGATGGGTCTAGGTGCATCTAGATTGGGTCTAGGTGTTTCTAGGGTGGTTCTATGTGGATCCAGGGTGGTTCTGGGGTGGGTCGAGGTGGTTTCGAGGTGGTTCCTAGTGGTTCTGGGTTGGTTCTAGGTGCATCTACGGTGGGTCTAGGTGGGTCTAGGTGGTTCTAGGGTGGGACTAGGTGGTTCTAGGTGGTTCTAGGGTGGGTCTAGGTGGTTCTAGGTGGTTCTGGGGTGGGTTACCACCCCTCCAAAACCTTTTATTTTTTTTTAACTTTTCTTCCATCCTTATTTTCTGAAGCTCAGCTCTGTTTATGGTGGATTTCAACCAAAGAAAGGAGGGGTTTTTGACTGTGACCTGGTACCAGAAGTGGTCCACACTCGTGGTATCATTACTGAGCTAAATGCTAACTAGCTGCTGCGAGTCTCGTACAGTCAGCCTTTGCATTTGTGCGGTAAAAACAGCAAACATATATCACAAAGATAAAGACACTAGAAGGTGACTACAAACATGGTGCTCGTGTAGCCAGATCCTGTCGGCCTGGCGCCCCCTGCAGGCAGAGATCAGCAGCCTGTCCATCTGTTGTATCTCTTTCTGTTTGTGTGTTTTAACAAACCTGTGTAATGTGTCCGAGCTCATAATAAAGAATAAAATCATGAGAAACTGTGTGAGTCCCACCAGCTGGGGGCGCTGTTGTCATCTTTTCATCTTGTCCCCATAAATCACATTCAAATGCATAACGACTCAGGTTGAGCGCCACCTAGTGGTCAGGAAGCTCATTATCATGCTAATTATGATGACAACTAATGATGAGATAATAATATAATAATGATAATAATAATAATAATAATATTCTTTGGGTCTTTTCCATCAAATATATCAAAATATATGTCTGCACAGTATGTATATATATATTTATATATATATATGTACATACGTGTGTTTGAGAGAGAGAGAGAGAGAGAGGGAGGGAGAGAGAGAGGGAGAGAGAGACAGAGAGAGACAGAGAGAGAGACAGAGAGGGAGAGTGAGAGAGAGAGGGAGAGAGAGAGAGAGGGAGAGACCACAGGGGGGCAGCAGTGTCCCCCTGGCAGTCTGAGATGTGACGGTGCGTTCACGGACATCACAAAGTTCAGAAACTGTTGAAGTTTTCCGTGAACATTGAAACTTTCAAACACTGAGCAGGTGGTGGCGCTGTTGTTGATTACAATAATGACGACGATGACGTCATGACTGCTGCTAATAATGATAACAGGAAGTTTGAATTCCATTTTAAACTGTAGTAGGCAGGGACTGTCCGAGCAGTCCCTGAACGCCTCATGAGACGGTGAGTGCTTGGAGCTCCGGAGCCCCGCAGCAGGACTTCAGTCCGTGTCAGAGCCGCAGGAGTCAGAGCCAGGGAGTCAGAGCCAGGGAGCCCAGCGGCAGGCAGAGGAGCTGCAAGCCACCCGGTGAGTCCTGGTCCTGGTCCTGGTCCTGGTCCTGGTCCTGGTGCCTTCATTAGGAATAGGTGGTCGGTCACACCGGAAGTTGTTGTTGACAATGATGATGATGATGATGATGATGATGATGATTTTAACGGTCTCCTGGTTCCGCTGCTGCTCTTTAGTTCTAAACTGAGATGTTTGGTCGAGAACTTTGGAGAGTCTGAGGTTCTGAGGTTCTGATGAGGTTCTGAGGAGTTTCTGATGAGGTTCTGAGGAGGTTCTAAGGTTCTGATGAGGTTCTGAGGTTCTGATGAGGTTCTGAGGAGGTTCCAGAGCTGCTCGGAGGTTGTTCTCTGGAGCTTGTGGCTGATTTTAGATGATTGATTTTTATTGTCATGTCACAAGTACGAACAAACAACGAACTGTGAACTGTGGTTGAAGTTGAAGTACTTCTATAATGTGTCCTGATTAAGTACTCAGTATTGGTACCCGTCAATACTGAACTAGTATGTTACGTACGTTAAGTACGTTACTGGTTCTGTAAAGTAGTATGAGAGTTATTACATACATGTACATAGATATGTCAGGTGATCTCCTCGGGGACCAGGTGTCTCCAGGCTCCTCCTCCTCCTGCTGCTGTCAGGGAAGTCATGTGACCAGAGTCCAGGTTTCCCAGCAGGCCTTGCGACGGTCCGACCCGGGGGCTCAGTGATCAGGGCTGATCAGCACCAGCAAAGAAGAAGTAGCCGCAGTAGAACTAGCACACTGGAAACTCACACTCCAACTAGCGTCAGTTAGCATTGGCTCGCATCAGCTAGCGTCAGTTAGCATCAGCTAGCATCAGTTGGCATTGGTTTGCGTCAGCTAGCGCCAGTTAGCATGACCTTCAGACTTGGCTCTGGTTTTGTCACAACGATGTCGTTCAATTGGAGGACAAATGATAATGTTTCAGGGTGATGTTGGGTCTCGGTGGAGCCCCCTGCTGGAGTGTCACATGACCTGAAACCATGGACCTGAAAAATGCAAATGAAAAAGAAACACACACACACACACACACACACACACACACACACACACACAGAAGCTAGACTTGTGTTCTTATAACGTCACTCAGTCTGGCGTTTTATGTTTCTGCTGATAACAAACACGCAATCACCATCCCTGTGTGTGTGTGTGTGTGTCTGAACACACTCCATTGTGTTGTTGTGTTTATCTTGTGGACCAATTAATAAGCTCGGCCAAGTCCGACGCTTCCTTCCGGTCCCAAAACTGTCTGAGCGGCGCCAAGTGACCTGGATCACACACACACACACACACACACACACACACATACACACACACTCACACACACTTGATGTGTCACGATTGTGTTGTGTTTTTACCACGTCTGGTTTTTCAGGTCACTGAATTTGGTGCAAAGTTCAACAGGAAGTTGTAGACGTGCTGCCCCCCTGGTGGCCGAGTGCAATACTACATGGCAACCAGAGAGTTGTGGGGGGATGGAGTATGAGAAAGTAGGCGGGGCCTCGTGATTGACAGCCGGCACGCCGTCAGATCAGACACACACACACTCATACACACACTCTTCAGCAACTAGCTAGCGGGCTAGCCAGCTAGCAGCCTAGTGGGCTAGCAGGCTAGCAGCTGAAGTGGCTTCTGTTGGTTAAAATAGCGTCCATTGTTCCTCCACACAATAGGCTGTTTGGCAGGAAGTGGGCGGAGCCTGGTGGATGGACGCCACTGTCTCTTTCCAAGAAACAGAGCCACTTCCTGCCGGGGAACAAAGGGGTGGCCGCCACTTCCTGCCACTGTGTAAGCACACACACACACACACACACACACACACACACACACACATGGCATAGAGCAGGAAGTGGCCTCCCCTGGTGATGTCATCAGGAGCCGGGTGTCGTGACACTGGGAGAACCATACGGCCAGTCCCAGGCTTCCTATTGGTGGGAGGACCAATAGGAAGCTGGGGACTGTAGCTCCGCCCCCTCTTCCTCCTCATTGGTCCAGATGGTGGTACCAGGAAGTGATTGTGTGAACAGACCACGATGGCTCCCGTTCATTTCAGAGAGTAGAGAGTCACATGATCTTCTGCCAATCACAAGCCTCCTGGAGGTCACTGACCGCCACGTCAGCCAACCACAACCAGCTGAGACACAGCCCATGGGATTATCTTTGCTGCAGTACCTCGAGTGGCCACTGGGATGTGGGGGGGGGTCGGGTTTCCAGTTCTGTTAACACAACCATGGAACAAACACACACAGTGCCAGTGCTGTTGCTGGTCACTGGGAGACACACAACTGTTGCTAAGGACGCACAAAGAGCGGTAAAGCATCTCCGCTGCAGAAGGCTAGCAGGCTAATTAGCTCGGTAGCTCAGTGGACTCTGGTCTTGTTGTGTGTGTCTGCCACCGGCGGCTTCCTGCAGGAAAGTGACTCCTGCTGTTGTCATTTCCTGTTTCTTTATTGACATTTCCTTCTTTCTTTCTATTTCCAACTCGTCCTTCAAACAAACATTTCCGTCCCGCTGCAAATGTTCGGAAGCTCGGCACAAAGAGTCGACAAACACCAGGGTGTTTCAGTCAGTTAGCAGCGACACTGTTAGCGTTAGCAGCTCGCCGAGTCACTCTCCCGCTCGTTGGTTCTTCTCCCTCAAACAGCGCAGGGAAAAAAAAACAAAACCAATGATCTGCTAGCGCCCCCCCCCCCCCACCCTCCTGGTTTGAACAGCTGTGATTGGAGGAAGTGGCTGCTGGCAGTGGCTGGAAACCTTCAGTCGTGTCCCCTCATTGTCCCGCCGCCGGCGGACAGGAAGAGGAAGTGGCGACCATCGGCCCGATAGCCGTGGGAACCGCAGGTTGAATAACATCGGTGAAACATCTGTCCTACTGGTTCCCAATCCAGCCAACACCCACACACACACACACACACACACACACACACACACACTCCTGTCTAAACACCTGAAGTCAGTCACTCTGAGTCACAGGAAGTGTGTTCTTCTTCTGCTTCCTGTGTCAATGTGTGTGTGTGTGTGTGTGTGTGTGTGTGTGTGTGTGTGTGTGTGTGTGTGTGTGTGTGTGTGTCTGCTTGGCCCTCATGTGCCTTCATGTCTTTCCGGGTGTTGACGCCAATGCTGCTGTCAGGAGAGACAAACGATGAGCTTCCTGCACACACACACACACACACACACACACACACACACACACTCAGAGGATGAGGTTGTTTCCTTCAGTGTTGTTGTCCCGCTGGTCATTTACCCCACAGCCTGACACCCACTGGCTCCCCCTACTGGCTGCTCTGTGTAAACACTACACAGTCACTCATTGACTTAACACTTCCTGGTGTGTGTGTGTGTGTGTGTGCGTGTCGAGTCGACCGGGGAGGTGGGGGGGGGGGGGTGGTCAGAGGCAGGGACGTCCCTGAAACATACGGGACAGAGTGAAGTGCGTCCCTATCAGTTCATTACGGCAGACCTGGCAACCCTGTGTGGACCACAGACGCAAATCAAAGGAGGTTTTCTCATTTTCCCGACAACACAGGACAACTTGTGTCCCGGGAGTGATGTTATTCTTCCCGGGACAGGAGGTGAACAAAGAGAAAAATTCTGGGAAAACGGGACGGGGGGGAAACCCCTACATTTGAGTGAAAAACAAAAATAACTTTAAGGGGAAACTATCCCTGGATTCTGGTTGTACTGCAGCCATCCTGCCACCAGGGGACTTCGTTGTCTCAGTGGTGCCTTCTTGAGAATCAGAGGTCGCAGAGGTCGCACACCTTCTCATTTAGACCCACTCTTGTTGTGGGTGGCGTCTGAATCGAATTCGTCGGACCTGGAGTCAGTTCCAGTTCAGTGTGTGGACGGCTGCTGCTGGTTTAGCTAGTTAGCCATTTAGCTAGTTAGCCAGTCAGCTAGTTAGCCACTTAGTCCGTTGACCAGTTAGCCAGTTAGCCAGTTAGCATGCTAACCAGCGCTGATGTGGGTGTGTGTCTCTCAGCGTCAGGAGGCCGGACTGGGATGTGAAGCAGCTGCGACGACGTCCCGCCCAATCAGTCGCGAGCAGGAAAAGGGGGCGGAGCCAGAGGAATGAGGACTCTCCTGGTGGTGGCGCCGTGGCTCCTCCCACTGCTGTGCCTGCAGCCCGCTGGCTGTGGCCAGGGGCGGAGCCACGCCAGGCCCCGCCTCCAGCTGTCACACTCAGGTAAGGGACTCCCGTCCAGGTGGGGGCGCCGTTTCCCCCAGCAAGGAAACTGATTTGGATCTTTCATTCGATTTTTCGATTCTTCTCCTTCATGTTGTTGGACAACCAACCGAGTCCCAGGACCTGGACTCCATATCAGAGTGTGTGTGTGTGTGTGTGTGTGTGTGTGTGTGTGTGTGTGTGTGTGTGTGTGTCTTTTTGTGTGCAGGCAGGTAGGTGTGGGGTTGAGGGGCCAGAGAGTGGGCGGTGCTTAAGCGGCTCCTGTGTGTGTGTGTGTTTTGTGCAGAGCTGCAGAGGGGGCGTGGCCTCCTGTGGGAGGGCGGAGCCAACGGTGCGCTGCTATTGGACGAAGACCAGGGCTGGTTGCTGGCGGGGGGGCGGGACCACGTCCACCTGCTGAGACCCGACAGCCTGGAGCAGCCAATCAGCACGGTGAGCTGGGACACGCCCACTTCTTGTCACATGACCCTCTGAGAGGAGGAGGAGGAGCCTCGTCTGGTCTGATGGTGTGTGTGTGTGTGTGTGTGTGTGTGTGTGTGTGTGTGTGTTCAGGTGCACTGGCCTGCAGCTGCAGAGCAGGTGGAGCGCTGCCTGCTGGCCGGCAAGAACCTGGAGGTGCAGAGGACACACAACTACACAACACAACAACTACACAAGTCCCCCAGTCAACTTGTTGTTGTTGTTGTTGTTGTTGTTGTCGTTGTTGTTGAAGCTCATTGTTGTGTCTTTCAGAGCGAGTGTGCCAACTTTGTGCGACTGTTGCAGCCGTTCAACCAAACTCACATCTACGCCTGTGCAACCGGAGCCTTTTACCCACAATGCACCTTCCTGCACCTGGACCTCAGCACCAAGGTGAGCACACCTCCATCTTCATCATCATCTTCATCATCATCTTCATCATCATCTTCATCATCATCAGTGATGACAGACTTTTCATGACACATCGCAGCACAAGTGGTGAAAGTTGGTCAAACACTGCTGTGTGTGTGTGTGTGTGTGTGTGTGTGTGTGTGTGTGTGTGTGTGTGTGTGTATGTGTGCGTGTGTGTGTGTGTGTGTGTGTTCCTCAGCAGGAGCCGTCCTTGTCGTTGTCTGACGTTGTCGAGTCGGGTCGAGGAAAATGTCCCTTCAGTCCCAGCGAGCCCTTCACTGCTCTACTGACTGGTGTGTGTCTCTCACACACACACACACACACAAGCACACACCAGAACCTCGCAGCGGACAAACAACACAAGCCAACACACTTTGTTGTGTCTCCGTCCTTCCCTCCTCCCTCCACCAGGGGGCGAACTCTTTGCCGGCACCTCCGTCGACTTCATGGGCGCCAACGCCGCCGTGTTCCGCACCACGCTGGGCGGCCGTGGCAGCAGCAGCAGCAGCAGCAGCAGCAGCAGTCAACACTACATCCGCTCTGAGGCCTACGACCACAACTGGCTCAACGGTGAGGAGGAAGTGGCGAGGGAGCCACTTCCTGTTTGCTCTTTCATCCATCATCCATCATCCCTCCATCATCCCTCCATCCATCATCCATCATCCATCATCCATCATCTCATCCATCATCCATCATCCATCCATCCATCCATCATCCATCATCCATCCATTATCTATTCGTTATCAACACAAACAGGAAGTGTGCCTTTTGGCACTTCCTGTGTCTCCTCTCTGGATGTTTGGTTTGCTGTGTTTTTAATCCAGCTTCTGTGTGTGTGTGTGTGTGTGTGTGTGTGTGTGTGTGTGTGTGTGTGTTCTCAGAGCCAGAGTTCGTGGCCTCCTTCTCCGTCCCCGACTCTCTCAGCTCCGATGACGACAAGGTCTACTTCTTCTTCCGGGAGTGGGCGGCGGTGGAGGAAGGGGCGGGCCCATGGGACAGGAAGTTGTACGCTCGGGTGGCCCGGGTCTGCAAGGTAGGTGGCGTCCAGCCACGCCCACTTCCTGTCGTACAGGACATTCAAAGCAAGCAATTAGTATCGATCCAATACCAAGTAAATATAGGGCTAGTATCACTGATACCAGTACTAGTACTGATACCAGTACTGATACTGATACCAATATCAATACTGATACCAGTACTGACACTGATACCAATAGCAATACTGATACCAATACTGATACCAGTACTGATGGGATGGATACTATCAGTATGGGCAGTGTTGGTATTGGCATGGATACAGTGGGAGTCGGGATGGATACTGTGGGTGTGGCCGGTGCTGGTACCAGGACAGATACCTCCTGACCCTGCTGGTGCTGGTGTCCCTGCAGAAGGACAGTGGAGGCAGGAGGAGCCTGATCCACCGCTGGACCACCTTCCTGAAGGTCCAGCTGGTCTGCTCACTACCTGCTGGTCCTGCTGGTCTGGACACTCACTTCAACCACCTGGGTAACCACTCGCCCCACCCCCCACCTCCTCTCTGATGGCCCCTCCCCCTCACAGTCCAGAATGTTCTGACTGGTCCTGTGGTCCCTGAAGGCATCATGGTGTGCTTGTTGTTGTTGTGGTCTCTTCCAGAGGACGTCTTCCTGCTGGAGACCAGGGACCCTCTGAACCCCACCTTCCACGCCCTCTTCACCACCTCCAGGTGAGGGGGCGGGGCCACTCACTGCTCACCTGCTTCACGACCGCTGTCTTTGAAAAAAACACAATCATGGAGGCATGTTCCCACTTCCCTCAACTCAGTTCAGTTCAGCTCAGTTCAGCTCAGCTCAGCTCAGTTCTGTTCAGTTCTGTTCAGTTCAGTTCAGTTCAGTTCAGTTCAGTTTAGCTCAGCTCACTACTGTCACTACTACTGCAGCCACTCTGATCTCCTGTTTTGCACTAAAAGCACTCTAGAGGAGGAGTGAGACCAAGGTCAAAAATGAAGGTCACGAGGTCACTTGCCCGGCCAGCAGGGGGAGGGGCAGGGTGAAGAGGTGGTCCTGCTGCTGGTGCTGTTGTAACCTGGAGGTGGTCACACTTCCTCTCCTCCCTCCCTCCCTCCTTCCTTCCTCCTGTTCCACCCTTCCTCACTGCCTTGTTTCCTCTCCTCCTCCTCTCACCCCCCTCCCCCCTCCACTCCTCCTCCTCCTCCTCCTCCTCCCCCCACAGCTCAGTCTTCAGAGGTTCAGCAGTGTGTGTCTTCTCCATGTCGGCGCTGCGTGCTGCCTTCAACGGTCCGTTCGCCCACAGAGAGAGCCCCCACCACCGCTGGGTGGAGTTCAAAGGTCACGTCCCGTACCCCCGACCAGGAGCTGTGAGTGGGACCCCCCCCCGGATATTCATCATATAACTATGATGACAGAAATAACGTGACATATCTCGTTATTATTATTATTATTATTATTATTATTATTATTATTATTATTATTATTAATAGTATTACTAATATTATTAATATAATAATAACAATAATAATAAATTAACAAAAACACTGAAATACTTAATCAAACTAAAGTTTCAAATGAAATCCAATGTGGGTAATGACGGCAAATAGACTCTCTGACTCCACCTGTCTCCACCTGACCCCTGACCTCTGACCCCCAGTGTCCCAGCGAGACCTACGACCCCCTGCACACCTCCACCAGGGACCTGCCAGACCAGGTGGTCAGCTTCATGCGGCAGCACCAGCTGATGTGGGAGCCTGTCCTGCCTCTAGGGGGCAGGCCGCTGCTGACCCGGCTGGCAGTGGAGCGGGAGGGGGACAACGGCGCCGCCCTGCTGACCAGGCTGGTGGTGGACCGGGTGGAGGCCGAGGACGGAGTCTATGATGTACTGCATCTGGGGACAGGTGAGGGGGCGGGGCTTAGAGCCAGCAGGGGGGAGGGACTTCCTGTTGCTGCTGGTGGAGACTGACCTCTGACTGACCTCTGGGTGACCTTTTTGTCCATTTGGCTGACCTCTGGGTGATCTGACTGACCTCTGGTTGACCTCTGGGTGACCTGACTGACCTCTGGGTGACCTTTTCGTTCATTTGGCTGACCTCTGGTTGACCTCTGGGTGACCTCTCCCCTGCAGAGGACGGGAAGGTGCTGAAGGCGGTGGTTGTGACCCTGGAGGGGCAGCAGACGGAGGAGATCCTCCTGGAGGAGCTGGCCGTCTTCCCCGTGAGATCGCTTCCTCTCCAGCCCTTAGCTTTAGCATTAGCATTAGCCTTAGCCTTAGCCTTAGCTTTAGCCTTAGCATTAGTCTTAGCTTTAGCATTAGCCTTAGCGTGGATCACAGTCCACCTTTCGGCTTCTCTCAGTCTGACGTCTATTCACAAGTTCTCCAGGTAGATTTTAGTGTTTTTACCGTTCACTTCCCTTTCTGTCCTGCAGAGGGCCTCCCCCATCCTGAGCATGAAGCTGTCCACCAAGAGAGTACGTCTGTCAGTTCATCTGTGTCAAAGATTTCAATGGTTCCCTGTCACAGTTTATTGTCATGGGCCTCATTTTCTACAATAATATTTGGTGGAAAACGTGTGCAGTCCTGGTTTTCTTCTTCTGTGGTGTGCAGCAGCAGCTGTTTGTGTCCAGCGAGGTGGGCGTAGCCCAGGTGGCGCTGCAGCGCTGCGAGCTGTATGGCGCTGACTGCGCCCACTGCGGCCTGGCCCGGGACCCCTACTGCTCCTGGGACGGACAGACCTGCTCCCGGTTCTTCCCCAGCAACAAGAGGTAGCCCCGCCCACCACTCCTCACCAGCCAATCACAGTCTTACTCTTGTAAGAATTATTTTTACATATATGTATATATATATATATAAATATATATGTAAGAACCATTCTATGGAGGGGGGGGGGGATGAAATGACTGGCCACAGCGCCCCCAGCTGGTCTGGAGGACGCTGCTGCTCATTCCTATAAACTGTGTTTGTGCTGTCACTGTGTCCAGACGAGCTCGGAGGCAGGACGTGATGTATGGCGCCCCCTGGAGTCAGTGCCCTGTCACGCAGGACGGTGAGACACACACACACACAAACGATTCTAGTGAATTTCCACACTGTAGGATGAGTAAAGTCTGTCTTTTTTATATTGTGAAGCAGAAATTTAAAAACTGAACTTACTTGACAAAAATGTGGAGGTCTTATCTTATCTTTCTGAGGATTTAAATATCTTGCTTTGCCTTTTTCCTTTCTAACCCAATAAATATTGTATTTTATTTAGTCATTGATATTCAATTAATATATATTTTATTATTATTAAGCGCTTTGGGTATCTTGAAAAGCGCTATATCATTTCAAGCCATTGTTATTGTTATTGTTATTATTATTATTATTATTATTATTATTATTATTATTATTATTATTATTATTATTATTAATAAAGCACATTTTCACTTCAATATGGCAACAGTTCCATCATAGAGATTCCATAATTCAGAAATCATAAGACGTGAAGTCATAAGAAGAGAAGTAAATCAGTGAAACAAAGTTGGTTTTACCTTCGTGGCTACATTTCAAAACTTGTTTTATCCCACGTTATGTTACGTATGCTACTTCAGGGTGCTCTCTAGTGGCCACGTGGTGCAAGTGCAGCCAGTCCTTCTGTCAGTTCTTCTCTGCACAGACCATGTGTGTTTTCTGAGTTTGGTAAGTGAAGATGTTGAACTGGTGTTTGCTGCTCACTGTGCCGCCGCTGTGCTTGTGCTTGTGGGTCCAGACGTGGACTCGGCGCCGGTGAAGCTGGCCTACGGCGTGGAGGGCAACGCCACCTTCCTGGAGTGTGAGGCGGGCTGGCCACAGGCCCACATCCAGTGGACGCTGCAGGGCGACGCCGGCGTCCACACCACTGTGATTATTACACTTTGAATTACAATCAATATTGACTATTACAGCTGTTTTATTTATGTATTTATTTAATTAATTAATAACATTTTTCCTCTGTACTGAATATACATGAAAATCATGCAGTTTTATATTCAGCTACACAACAGTGGAGTTCAAATGGCTCCAATAACAACTATATCAGCGTTTCTCAACCGGTGGGTCGCAACCCCAAAAGTGGCTCACAGAGCTGTTTTGATTTGATTGCGGTTTCATGGGGAGCCCCTCCCACTGAACTGTATTACAAACTCATTTATATAGATATATACATATGTATATATTTGTATATATATGGGCTGGGGAAGTATATATATATCTATTTATATTAAGACTTTACCAATATAAGGATCATGAATCAGGTCAAATGCTCCCTGCTTTGTTGGCCCTTAAGATGATGGAGGTCCACCAGCGAGTCACGGTAGTCCACCTGGTCTCTCCTCTGCCCTCCAGGTCCCCCAGACCGATGAGTCGCGCGTCCTCCACACAAGACGAGGGTTGCTGGTTCAACGCCTGCAGGCGGCCGACGCCGGCCTCTACACCTGCGCGGGCCACGAGCACAGCTACCGCCAGGTCCTGGCCCGCTACCGCCTCCACGTGCTCCCCGGCCACAGCCTCCTCCGGCCCGGCAAGGCTCCGCCCCCCAGGCGCTACAAGGACCTGAACGCCGTGGCGGCGGCGGCGGCCGTGACCTCTGACCTGCCCGGCCTGGGCCAGTACTGCGAGCAGCTGTGGTACCAGCATGAGAAGCGGCGGCAGCAGAAGCTGAAGCTGAAGCTGAAGCTCAGCAAGCAGGAGGACAAGAAGGCCCGCGTCAGGAGGAACGACCCGGCTCTCTAGCGCCCCCACAGGGCCAGGAGGTCCAGGAAGTCCAGGCCAGGACGACGCCTCCTGGCTTGAAGGGTCAAAGGGTGTAAAAAACCAACTCGCCCTGTAGCCCCATGACCAGTAGCACACACACATACACACACACACACACACACACACACACACACATACAACAAATTCTGTATGGATGAACAAAGCAGTACCCCAAAGGTTTTTGCGCTACATTTACTGTGTTTCAAACATATTTATATATTTTCTTTGTGAGGCTGATGTAAAGGACAAGACCTGTGTTTTGAAGTGGAGTCACAGCGCCATCCTTCCTGTGAGACCGGGACCTCCTCCAGAGCACACTCGGGCCAGCTTCATCATCTCGTTCATATTTGACGCTCATACTTTGAAACTGTGTCGTATCTATGAAGTATTATTCACCCGGATGTATATTGGAGAGCTCTATTTTTGATAGCAGTCTTTTATATGCTAGATCGTCTCCACTGTAGTCTCAGTAGCACCACCATGTGGCTAACAATGTAACTGCGCAACTGTTGCTACAGCTGAATGGGAAATAAAAAACAACTGTAAACATTTGTTTTCCTTTTTGCTTTGGAATATGAATGTGTTGCATTGCGTTGGATTCATGTTTGACCGAGCAAGAGAATTTCAAAAGCAACAGAGTGACTTTACATAGGAGCGATACAGAGAGCCGTTCGGACCAGGAGCTTGCCGGGGAAGAGAAAAGAAAGAGAGAAGAGAGAGGATGGAAGGAAGGACAGCGGCAGAAGATATGAGGAAAATAGAATGGAGGAAGCCAGAACAGAAAGCAGTTGTTGGATCTGAATCTTAAATGAGTCCTGTGACATTGACCACAAGACTGGAAACACACAGTTGGGGATGTGCAAGGTGGCAAAGAGTGAACAGACGGCAATTAAAGGTCAAATATGACAAGAGAGCAGCAACACGGTGGACAGAAGAACGCAGTCAGACCATCAAAGCAAGGAATGGAGCTTTGAAGACAATAAAAAGGACTCATTTATGAACAGACATCGCTAGAAAATTAAATATCACAAGCAAAGGTGAAAAGGAAAGAAGAGTATCTTATTTTGTTCCTGGAATTATTGACTGACACGATCCATAAAGAGATGGAAGCAAGGAAGAGGAAAGGAAAATGGGTGGAACTGGTCAGCAGAGGACTGGAGGGTGAGCACGAGGTTGCATTCACGGTCAACGTTTCCGTCCAACTCCAGACAGCGGAGCAGCCCCAGCTACGGCCAGGTGGTGGCAGCAGAGTGCGACGCAGCGGCAAACAGAGCACACGTTGTGAGCAGCAGAAGAAGGCAGGCGGCAGTGTGGTGGTCGCGCTCGGCTCAGCCTGGTTCGACTGTGTTTGAATGGGTCAACGGCTGTTGGAAGTGTTGAACCGCTGCCTGCACTGAAGGTGAAGGCGGGTTCGGGCTCAATATCTAGTCTCTTCCGGAACCGGCAGGAAGTAGGGCCGCCTGTTGCTGTCGTTAGCCGCTGCGGCTAGTTAGCCAGCAGAGCTTTCGTGTTCACTGTGACGCGGGAAGGAGGACAGTATTCAGACAAAAGTTGTGTTGCTTGTTCAGGTGGGACTCGAGCTGACTGCAACTACAGAAGGAAGCCAACCAGGGCGACCCAGATGTCTCTTCAGACGCCCCAGCAGCCCAGCTTCCTGCTGGTGAGACACTGGAGCTCCATCACTGATCTAGCCGGCTAGCTAGCTAGCGCAAAGTCCAACCGCGAGTAGGAACCTCCTGCTAACCTCTCTCTCTCTCTCTCTCTCTCTCTCTCTCTCTCTCTCTCTCTCTCTCTCTCTCTCTCTCTCTCTCTCTCCCCCGTCCAGGCCACCCTGAAGGCCGACTCGACCACCAAGACCCTCCCTCAGCGGTGCCTGGACCTGGTGAAGATCATCGATGAGTGTCACGCCAAGGTAGCAGACACACACACACACACACACACACACACACACACACACACACAGAGAGAGGGAAGGGCTCTATGTCGCTACCTCTAAATGTTCTGCTTCAGTGACGGTTTGTATTTAAACTGTCAACATTAAAAAAAAAAACAAAAACAAAACTTTATTGACAAGTGTTTTTCTTCTTATTGTTATTTTCCTACTTCCTCTCTTCCTCCACCTCCCAATGCTGCTCCTCCTCATCAGGAGCTGCACCCAGTCTTCCCCTGGCTGGTGGAGACTGTGTTTGGCAGTCTGGATGGTGTCCTGGCTGGCTGGAACCTGCGCCTCCTGCAGGCCAGGAGCAATGACTACACCGCGGTGATGGACTTCCTGAAGCCCAGGTAGGCAGACAGACAGGCAGGCAGGCAGACTGGCAGGCAGACAGACTGGCAGACAGACAGGCAGGCTGACTGACTGACTGACTGACTGACTGACTGACTGACAGGCAGACAGACAGGCAGGCAGGCAGGTGCTCAGACAGGATGTTCTAAGCAGCTGTTCCTCCTCCAGCGGCCCCATGATGAAGCTGGTCTACAAACTCCAGGCTGAGGACTTGAAGTACGAGGTTCCCGTCAGCTTCCTGCCGGTAGGATGCTCACCGGTGACCTCTGACCTCTGCTGCGACTGCTGGATTGTGTCTCAGTGAATGACCTCCACCTCCTGCTCCTCCAGGCTCCAGTGAAGGCCTGCCTCCAGGAGGGGGTCCTCCCAGACTGTCCCCTCTTCCACAACAGGCTTCAGTTCCCCCTGCCGGGCCTGCCGGCCCTCAACCTGGCCCTCAGTATCCTCACACAGCAGGAGGGGGGGGTGGGGTGGGGGGGTTCCTCTGAGGTTTTGTCTGGACCTTCAGAAGGGTTGGTGGAGGGAGCAGCAGCAGCAGCAGATGTTCTCCTCAGCTGTCAGTCAATGTGGTGGTGACCTCTTGACCTTTCCTCAACTCAGACCTTCAGATCCCTTTGAGTTCTACATGTTCAACTTTGCCTTCTGCCTCATCGTGCCAAAGGTGTGTGTGTGTGTGTGTGTGTGTGTGTGTGTGTGTGTGTGTGTGTGTGTGTGTGTGTGTGTGTGTGTGTGTGTGTGTGTGTGTGTGTGCGTGTGTGTGCGCGCACGCATACACTGACTGATCAGTGTGTGTGTGTGCGCGCACGCATACACTGACTGATCAGTGTGTGTGTGTGTGCGCGCACGCATACACTGACTGATTGTGTGTGTGTGTCTCTAGCCCCTCCCCCAGCCTGGCTCCTCTGTCAGTGACTCCGCCTACATGAAGCTGCTGGAGATGTTCCTCCACTACTTCCTGCCCATCCAGGGCAGCGTGCCCCCCTCCCCCTTCCAGGACCCCAGGGGCTCCGTCAGCACCGCCCCCTCGCCCAGGTACCACACACACACACACACACACACACACACACACACACAGGGCCGGTGCTGAGGTGTGTGTGTGTCTGCAGGTCATCCAGCCTCCACACCCCCAGCAGCCTCCTCAAGCACCACATCTTCCACCAGCCCAGCGCCAACGCAGACCCCTCGGCCCAGGAAATCTGGAGATCCGAGACCCTGCTGCAGGTGAGCCCCCTGGGACTCCAGGACCCTGCAGGAGCCTGCAGGACCTGGCAGGACCTGGCACAGTGCAACACAGTGGCTGCAGTTCAGTCAGAGGGAGCAGGAGTGAAGCCCTCCATGACCTCCTCCCTAACTCTCTCTCTCTCTCTCTCTCTCTCTCTCTCTCTCTCTCTCTCCCCCCCCCTCCTCCAGATGTTAGTGGAGGTGTGGCTCCACCACTACTCTCTGGACATGTACCAGAAACTGCAGTCTCCTCAGGTCAAGGTGAGAGGAAGCCCCGCCCCCTCCTGCTGCTGCTAGTACTCCTCCCCCCTCTCTCTCTCACACACACACACACACACACACACACACCAGGTCATGTGACCTGTCTCCTCAGTGGTCCTGCTGTTTGTGTTGTTTTTTGTCAGCAGACTGGTTGTCGTCCGACTGTAGCTCAACAGCAGAAGCGGCACAACAACACAACCCCCCCGCCCCCACCCCGACGGCTGCATGCTGCATCATGGGTGTTGTGTTGTGTTGTTGTGTGGTCACACAGGAATAACACCAGCATGGGGTCACTGTGTGTGTGTCTGTGTCTGTGTGTGTGTGTGTGAGTGTGTCAGCCTCCCTCCTTGTCATCTGTCACCTCCTGTGCTCCTCCAGCCCTCTGTGATGTCACAAAGGGTGCTGACTGACAGCAGCAGTTTGAGCAGGAGGCTGAAAACAGCGGGCTAACTGCGTTCCACAGCTGAGCTGCTCACTGAGGCCCCCTGGTGGCGGCCAGGAGGAGGAGGAGGAGTCACTTCCTGTTTTGACGACGTGTGTTTCCTGTGTCATTGCTGTGAGGACTGACGTGTAGTTGTTGTTGTAGTTCAGTGTGTCATGCTGTTGTGTTTGTCTCCTCTCCTGCTTCCTGTTTCCTTCTCGATGTTCTTTTGGTTTTTGGTTTTTTTCACTCACTTCCTTCTGGTTGCAACTCCTGTCTTCTCTTCTCCTTCCTGCCTCATGTTCACCTCCTTCCTTCTCCCTCCTTCTCCTGCTCCTCTTCCTCCTCCTCACTCCTGCCCCTTATCCTCCTCCTCCTCCTCCTCCTCCTTCCTGCCTCTCATGTTCACCTCCTTCCTCCTCCTCCTCCTCCTCGCTCCTCCTCCTTCCTCCTTCTTCTTCTCTTCCTCCTCGCTCCTCTTCCTCCACCTGCTCCTTCTCCTTCTTCTCCTCCTCCTCTTCCTCCTCGCTCCTCCTGCTCTTCCTCTCTGTCTCCCCCTGGTGGTTCTGGGGTGACCAGCTGGCGTTGCTGCAGTACCGCCTCAGTCTGTCCAGCGTGGGGAGCCCCGCCCCCCCCCCACCAGGCTCTGGGACCCTCCACACCTACCAAGTACTGTTACCTTTTTCATCGCCCCTCCCCCTGCCCCTCCCCTCGGTCCTCTGGAGCCCCCTGCAGTTCATCCTCAGCCACTGCAAGCTCTCCCCTCCTCCCCCACCGGTCGAGGCTGCTTCTCTGGTTCCGCCCCTCCAGTCTCCTGATTGGCTGGCTGCTTGGCCGGCTGGCTGCGTGGGTGCGGCCTCACCGCCACACACTCCCGTCGGCCGCCAGCAGGTGGAGCTGGAGGACCAATCAGAGGACGAGGCTTTGATGAACAAGTCGATAATTCAGTGTTTCCAGTCAGTGTCACGACCTTCCCGGTGACCTTGAACACTGGAGGTGACATTCACACACTTGATATATACACACTTATATATGACACACACGTATAAAAGAGAAGCCTCCTCGACAGGAAATGAAATCCTGGAATGAATCTTTGGAATTTTTTTCTTTTTTTCTGGTTGAGTTTTTCCACTTCTTTTTCTTTTAATTTAATTGCATGATGTTTGTGTTGCTGCTGCTGCTGCTGCTGCTGCTGCTGCTGCTGCTGCTGCTGCTGCTTTCACTTTTTTTTTGAGATTGATGCTTTTTTTAATTTATTTTGCTCTCCATGCACTGTGCAGGAAAGGGTCAGACCGACCGGGTCAGACGAAAGTTTGAACTTTTGCAACACAACAAAAAAAATCACATCAAGTGTTTGTTGCCCCTGAGCTTTGATCTGCTGTGTGTTTGGCTGAGATGATCCTTAATGGTGGGTGGGGGGGGTCAGGGTCAGGGGTGAATGATCCACTCAGCAGCTCCTGGTGGGTGGAGCTCCGAGGTCTCCAGGTATCTGCTGAACCCAGCAGGTCTTCAGGCTTCTCAAACCCAAAGGAATCTGATTCCTTTGTCTCCTCCTCCTCCTCCTTGTGGACCAGTGGTTCTCCACTGCTGGTGGACTCTCAGGACCATCGTCACCATTGATGGCCCACTTTAGACTGGACCGATGCACAATGAACCACCAACATTTTCTCTGTGAAATATTGATTTTTTAAATCCTGGCCACGAAGCCATGACCCACTTTGGGGGTTGCGCCCCACCAGTTGAGAAACACGGCTTCAGGTTGTTGGTGTTTACAGTAATTTGGGGGGGGGGAGAAGAGTGTCGACCTCGGAGCTCCAGTCTGACCTCTGACCTCCCGGGTGACTTGATTGGCTGCTTTGCTGGTACCCAGAATGCATCGCTGTTGGCTGTGTGTGTGTGTGTGTGTGTGTGTGTGTGTGTGTGTGTGTGTGTGTGTGTGTGTGTGTGTGTGTGTGTGTGTGTGTGTGTGTGTGTGTGTGCCGGGGTGGGGGTGGTAGCGGCGTCGTGGCAGTAGCTCTGTGTGACAGTGCGCCCCCTGCAGGAGCCTTTCAGCCCTACGGAGGAGCACGTGCTGGCGGTCCGCCTGCTGGTCAAACACCTGCACTGCTTCTCTAACAGCCTGAGAGAGAGAGAGGAGCCCCGGGCCGAGCAACACACACATACACACAGCAGCCCCATGGACGAGTTCAAGAGGTCAGCAGCACACAAACACACACATTATTTTTTATTTTTATAATTATTATTTTTATTTCGTTTTCATTTTTTCATTGTTATTTCTCCTCCCCTCCACAGGGTGGCAGTGCAGCGCTTTGTGCAGCAGAAGCTCTACCTGTTCCTGCAGCAGTGCTTCGGCCACTGGCCACTCAACGCCTCCTTCAGAGCGGTAAGCCCCGCCCCCTACCCAGCCCCACCCACTCCCCCAGCCCCATGTGTGTCTGCATATGTTCTTGTGTGTGTGTGTGTGTGTGTGTGTGTGTGTGTGTGTGTGTGTGTGT
Organism: Nelusetta ayraudi; assembly: GCF_046127955.1. Taxonomy (NCBI): domain Eukaryota; kingdom Metazoa; phylum Chordata; class Actinopteri; order Tetraodontiformes; family Monacanthidae; genus Nelusetta; species Nelusetta ayraudi. The sequence goes on along the minus strand of NW_027466196.1, from coordinate 1,487,944 downwards.
GTGTGTGTGTGTGTGTGTGTGTGCAGGTGCTGGAGACGTGGCTGAGCTACATCCAGCCGTGGAGATACTGTGGTGACACTTCCCCCAGCAGCCAACAGGTGGCGGAGCAGAGGACGGTCCCGGACAAGTGGTGGGTCCTCCCTCCCTCCCTCCCTCCCTCCCTCCCTGACCCCTGACCCCTGACCCTCCCTCTGGCCCTGCAGGGAGCCCTTCGTGCAGGAGAACCTGCTGATGTACACCAAGCTGTTCCAGGGCTTCCTGAGCCGCAGCCTGAGGACGGAGCTGCTGCAGAGCCACAACGCCCTCACCGTGCTCAGGGTCACCAAGGTCTTCTCACACCTCAACCTGGCACACTTCATCCAGAAGGGTGAGTCAGTGAGTCAGTCAGTCACACAGTCGGTCACACAGTCAGTCAGTCAGTGAGGTATGTGTGTGTGTATATATGAAAAATATGCACAGTATGTGTATATGTATGTCCATACATATGGAGACACCATAGTCAGAGTACAGTAATAATAATAATATAATAATAAAACTTTATTTGTACAGCGCTAAATCACAACCAAAGGCGTCTCAAAGCGCTTTGACCAATCAGAGAGAAGCAACCGGGCCCCCGGAGCAAGCAAGGAAAAAGTAGTTGGGGTGAAATACAAAAATAGAGGAGAGACAGAGAAAGAGAGAAAGCCAGGGTGACAGACAGGGTGACAGTATGCACTGCAAATGAAATTTCTAAATACAAATTATTTACATATGAAAATACTTTTGTGTGAAGTACAGTAAGTGTCAAGTACACACACCCCAAGTACAGTGGCAAAGTATTTGTACCCATTGACTTCCCGCCTCTGGCTGTAGGGGTGTGGGGGGGGTCAGATGGAGTGGCAGGGCTGTGATTGGCTGACAGGAAGTTGTGCCCCTCCCCCTCCCTGCAGCCGAGCAGCTCTTCCTGGAGCCGGAGCACGTCCTGCACCAGCACCGCCAGCCCCGGGCGGCGCCCTCCGCTGGCGGCGCCGGCAGCTACCTGTCGCCCTCTGGCGGCAGCTACCTGTCGCCCAGCTACCTGTCGCCCCGCCAGCGGGTGATGAGCGACTCGGTGTTCCGGGTCAAGAGTCACGTGTACGCCCTGGAGGGCCAGGACTGCCAGTACACGCAGATGTTTGGCGCCGAGCTGCGGGGGTCGGTGAGTGCTCGCACAGGAAGTGATGTCCCCCTAGAGGCCACTCTAGGTACTGCAGCAGCAGAAATAATCCCTGTGACCCCCCCCTGCTGTCCTGTGGTGGTGGTGCAGGTGATGAAGCTGGTGCAGGTGGTGGCCCAGGCCCGCCACACGGCCACCAGGATGCTGGAGCACTCTGCGGCCGCCAGCAGCAACAGCAGCAGCAGCGGCTCCCTCTGGTGGCGACTGACAGCGGGCCTGCTGGACGCCAAGGAGGCGGAGTCAGAGGACGGCGAGCAGAGTCTGAGGAAGACCGGCGAGATGCTGGAGCGAGCCCTGGAGAACCTCTGCCACATCTTCAAGGTGGGTCAGGAGCTCCTCCTCCTCCTCCTCCTTCTGCACCTCCTCCCTCCCTCTACTGACGGCCTCCCTCCTCCTGCAGTTGAACCAGGCTCAGGTGAGCCAGCTGGTCTCAGGTCTGGACTGGTCCCAGGACCCTGGTACCAGTGGTCAGCTGCCAGACTGCATCCAGGGAGAGAACGGCCTGCAGCTGACTGAGCTGGGCAGGCAGCAGGTGGGTGGCGCTCCTCACTGCTCCTCACTACTCCTCACTACATGGCATTGTGTGTAGATGGATGTGTGTGTGGGTATATTATATATTAAGGGTGCACAATAAATATCGTGTCGATATCGGGAATGATGATGTCACACCGATGAGTCCAGTAATATTAGAATCTTAGCTCCGGTCCAGATTGTGTAGCTTGCCGGCGCTGTGCTGCAGCTGGGTTAGGGTGAGCGAATCAAGCGCTCCCTTTCTCCGTGGACGTCCTGCCTGTGCCTGACGTAAACTCACCCAGCGAGTGCGTGACGTGTTGTGCATTCCTAATATGCATGTATGTATGTGTGTGTGTGTGTGTGTGTGTGTGTGTGTGTGTGTGTGTGCAGATCATCAGTGGACTGCGCAGGTTCGACATCCAGTACCAAGGCGACCCGGAGCTGCAGCCAATCAGGAGCTTTGAGAACGGCGCCCTGGTGCGGCTCCTCTACTGGCTGTCCTGCTGGATCAACCACCAGGTGGCTGCCGGTCGCCTCACACACACACACACACACATACACATCTGTCCAGTGGGATAAGAGGGGGGCGGGGCTTACGGTGAGACTTTCCCTCTGATCGGCTCCTCCTCCTCCTCCTCAGCTCCACGGCCCCATGGTGGCGCTGTGCTCTCGGCCGGACCTGCTGGGTCGTCTGGGCCGCTACTACCTGACGGCAGGCGACGGTGCGGCGGCGGCGGCCCGGCTGGCCTCCGCCCCGCTGGTGACCCGCCGGTACCAGCAGCACCAGTACCAGCGCCAGCGGGAGCAGCCGCGGCTCAGCCTGCGGCGGCTGGCCAGCTACCGCACGCTGCTAGCGCTGCTGCTGCTCTACCTGCTGGCGGCGCTGCTGCTCTCGGTCGGCCCCGCCTCCAGCACCGCACTCATCCTGGCGGGGGCGCTGCTGCACGGCCTCTTCGTGGTCACGCTGGGAGACAAGCTCAAGACAAACTGACACAGGAGTGGCGCCTCCTGCTGGATAAGAGGACTCACTGTTGGATGATGTTAATTTGTTTTATTTTTTTATATTTTTTGGCTGCAAAATAATGTTTTTTGGGTTTTTTTTGGATCGATCAACTGACCAAGAAACCGGCTGCTTATTGGTGGAAATGTTACTATACTAACAAGATATTTAATTGAAGTCCTTTAAAGTGCCAGCGCACCCAAATCTGGCACCAAATCACAGCTGATGGAAGTGAATTTGTGATTGAAAAAAAATGCCTGGTTTTCTTTTTCTTGTGTGTTTTTTAAAAGGGAGATCACAACGAGACGCATTGACTTTTGTCAGTGGTTTGCTTGGATTGTTTTCCAAAAGGACTGACTTGTAAATAAAATGCTGAGCTCTTTGATGCTCCTCTGATGCTGGACTCCTATTTTATTTCTATTATTTGTGACTATTTTCAGCAAACATCTGCACCACAGAAGAAGAGAGTTTGAGTTGGTCAGCGGCAGCCCACTGTATACTCATTGTATCAACGGTCATCGTGTAAAACTGCAAATACTCAACGACGTGTGGGAAAATGTGTTCAAAACATCGGCTCTGTCAAACTCAAAATTCAAAAGCCGTGAACTTTATTGCACGTGTGTCATTGCAGACAGTTAAAACATTTTAAAAGCTGCAAATTTGGATACATTTCAATGGTGAAGCGTTTTAAGTATTTAGCAAGACGATTTTAAATTAATATTTTCTCAATTCTATGTAAATTTTTCAGCTAAGTTTTCTTTGTTGGATTTTAAGGGCGTGTTTTTATGCGGCTTCGTCGATTTTCAAACTTCGTTCGACGTTCTTACTTTTCTACTTCCCGGTTTGTTTACTTTATTTGGGGCCACTGATGACGCGTCGCCGTCCCGGCCCGTCATCAAGCATCGACTCGATCTGTGTGACGTCATGTGCAGTCGCCGACTCGCCGGCCGGCAGAAGTTTGGAGAAAAGTTTTGGGAGTGCGTGCGACCGAAGAGAAGGCGTTTTCCCGCTCTTTTTGTCCAGTGAGTCGGCGGGCAGAACGCGGCTCGGCAGGTGAGTCGGAACCAGTCGGGACCAGTCGGCTCTCCGGAAGGTCCCGGCAACAAGGCACGAGGAAGGCTGGCTGTCCACGCGACGCTCCCACAGAAGCTCAGCGGTGGGACCCTCGCGAGGCCGCCCCCGTGACGTGCCGTGACGTTAGTCGGGTGGGAGGGGTCTCTTCCGCGAGGCTTAAAAAACAAAACAACAAAAAAAACGAACAAACGAAAAGTTGGGCAAAGTTTGGCGAGTGAGTTAGCTGCTGGTGCTAAGCTAAGCTAGCGGCTCGTCCCCCTCTAACTGTTAGTGCCGCTGGTGGTCTGTGTGTGTGTGTGTGTGTGTGTGTGTGTGTGTGTGTGTGTGTGTGTGTGTGTGTGTGTGTGTGTGTGTGTGTGTGTGTGAAGGGCCAACTGATGGCACCGGAGCCCTAGAGCAGTCATGACTCACAGGAGAAGCGTCAGGCTGGTGAGTGTCGCTCGGTTGGTCCCGGTCCCGGCTCCGGTTCCGTTCATAACAACACTGACCACAGACCAGTAGGGGGCGTTGATGTCCTCTGTTGTTGTAGTTTAAAGTGCAGATATGTTATAATTTGTATGTATTTTCTGCAGATAACAGCAGCATCAGCACGGCTGTTTGTTTTACAAATATAATACTGACGATGCTGATTGCTTGATTTTGTGGAGGTGTGGCTTTGGCTCCGCCCCTCTCAGTCTCCAGTCACATGGCTGAACCAATCTGTTTCCCTCAGTGTGGCTTCTATTCTGACACGTAGCCGCCCTTGCTCCTCCTGTCCACTAGGCGGCGATGTCGTCCCCAGAGGAGCAGCAGGCCCCCCTGCTCCCCTCCCCCTTCCCCACCTCCTCATCCAATCAGGCGGTGGCTGCCAAGGCGGACCTGGCCGCACTGCTCGACCAATGGGAGGAGGCCCGGGCCAGTGGCGCCACCGAGAGGCTGGTGCAGGTCATCACAAGGTGGCTGAACCTTTTTGTTGTCTTCTTCTTCTTCTTCTTCTTCTTCTTCAAAACTCTGGAGCTTTTCTCGTGTTTCTCCTCAGGATCTGTGAGCTGATGGAGCAGGAGACGGCTGAGTACTACAAGACAGATCCAGACCCGTTCGATGACCGACACCCAGGTTCTCCTCCTCAACCTTCTACCCCACCGGCACCAACTCCGCCTCCTCCTCCTCCCTCTCCAGCCCCTCATCAACCTCCTCCCCCCTCCTCCTCTTCATCCTCCCCCTCCAGCCCCTCCCACTCCCTTTCAACCTTCTCTGACACCTCTAGCCCTCTGATGCTAATGCTAATGTTATCCTCAATGCTGTTGATGATGATGATGATGATGATGATGATGATGCTAGTGCTAATGCTAGTGGTAATGCTATAATTTTTCTAACGCTGATGCTGATACTGATGGTAGTGCAAATGCTAATGCTAGTGCTATTGTTGATTCTGATGGTGTCCCTGTGTGGCCGTGCAGGCCACGCCGACCCAGAGTGCATGCTGGGCCAGCTGCTGAAGATGCTCTTCACCAACGACTTCACCAATGCAGTGAGCGCCACCTACAACTCCATCTTCAAACACCTCATTGTTTTTTAAAGGATGGCACCTCAACCCGTCCCGACCCGTCCCACCCAAAACTGGACTCACTGGAACTGTTGACATGGTGGTGGTGGTGAAGAGTGGGCGGAGCCAACAAGTCAAGCCACGCACCCCAGTTTCAGTGATGTTTCATTAGTGTCCAGTAGCTTTGAGGGGCAGGTGGAGGGGCCTCCACACAGCCAGGGGGCGCCAGTGTTCACTGTCTCTTCCTCATCTTCCTCTGCAGCTGCTCGACTCGTACGTGATGAGCAGCAGGGAGGCAGAGCTCAACAGCGCCGCCTGTCGGCTGCTCCTCAGCATGGCGCCGGGCCTGGACACGGCGCTGGTCTTCCAGGAGAAGGTGGGGCTGGAGGGGCCAGCGGGGGTGGGCGGGGCCAGGTCAGATTCACTGATGACGCTGCCCTCTGTCTGCTGTCTGCTGATAGGACGGTCTGGTGGAGAAGCTCTTTGATTGGGCGCAGACGGGGGCGTCGCCGCTCGCTGCCTATGCCACAGCGCTGCTGGCCCGTGCCCTCAGTGTCCAGGAGGTGGCAGCCAAGCACCTGCTGGACGCCATCCAACTGGTGAGGAGCTCCGCCCCCACCTCACCTGTCCACTCTGTTACTTCTTCTTCTTACTTCTTTCTGATTTTATTCTAATTGTTTTATTTTACTTTTCTTATTTGTTTCTTTTTTTCTTTTTTTTTTAACTTTTCAATTTTACGTCATCTTTCATCCGTTTGCAACAGATTTATTTTTATCTCATCGTATTTAACGGCCAGCAGGAGGAGCACCTCAAATTATTTTATTTTTTTACAATGACAATAAAGAAAAATTCTGGTTCTGGTTCTGACTCCTCCCCCTCCTACTCCAGGGTCGCACCCTCATCCACCGCCTCTACCACCTACAGAGAGACCAGAACCAGGACCCCAACCACAACCAGGATCAGGACCAGAAGCCACCTCAGAAGCCCTCAGGAGACTCCGCCCACTCCCTGCCTCAGTCGAGCCCCTCCCCATCCCTCTCGGGCCACTGCCTGGCGCCGCTGAGCCCGGTCATGGAGCAGAGCTTCATCCTGCAGTACCTGACGCCGCTGGCAGCCTACAAGGAGGTCAGAGGTCACACACACATGACAGCATCGTTATGGGCCAATCAGAAGCAGCTGTGGCCGATGTTGGCAGTGAGGTCTTCTTCTGTGGTATCTTCTGGCCTTCAGAGCATTTTGGGTGACACTGAGGCGTGTTTGGTTGCAGTACCTCCAGTGGCCACTGGGCAAATTGAATCTCTGGCCCAGCACTGTGTTGGCAGGTCCCAGCTCCTCCATCCTGCTGCCTCCTAGTGGCAGCACAGTGAAGTGCAGGGGGGCAGGGCAGGGCCATGGTCAGCTGTGTCAGTCCTGATTAGTTGTGTGTCTGTGTGTGTTTGTCCCCCCCCCCCACCCCTGTGTTGTGCAGCTGCTGGGGCTCTTCATGAGGATGGACACCCGCCTGCCGCTGATCACATACATCCTGCAGCCACACACACAACCACACTGGCTCACCTTCCACGCCCTGCTGGTAACACACACACACACACACACACACACACACACACACACACACACTCACCCCCCACACCCCACACATAAAACAAACAAACAAACAAAAAACAAAGACTGTGGACTGAACACCGTCATCATGATATTGACACAGTGGTGGCGCCAATGAGCCTTTATCTGGCTCTTCCATCTGTGGCCCCTCCCCCTCCGCCTCCACACACACACACACACACAGTGCCTGTGTTCCACTGATAAGGTGGGCGGGGCCCACTGAGTCTTAAACCGTCCACTGGCTCCCCCTGCTGGCAGTTGATATGGAGACACTCCGTAGTGACCCAGTAGCCAAATCAACAAAACTAGAACTTCTCAGGCACTCTTGGCGCCCTCGGTGATGTCATCGCTGTCTCATGGTTACAACGTCGTGTCAGCAGGTGGCGATCAATACATTAATGCTTCAATACGTGCGTTCATTTATATTTACATTTGCATTTTGGTGACCAGTTCATGGCACCTCAGACAGACAGACAGACGGTCAGACAGACAGACAGACAGTCAGTCAGACAGACAGTCAGACAGACAGACAGACAGTCAGCTGATGTTCCTCCTGGACCATCCACCACTGTCTTCTTCACTGTGTGTATTGATCACTAGTATGACTGTGTAACCCCCCCCCCCCCCCCAGTGTCTGGCCTCACTGCTGCTCCACAAGAAGTTTGCTGCAGAATTCATCTCCCAGGGTGCAGTGCAGCAGCTGCTGCAGATCCCTCGACCCTCAGTGGCCGCCACTGGAGTTTGTCTGTGTCTGCACCAGCTGTCCTCCAACCACGACACCATGGAGAGGGTGCGACCACACACACACACACACACACACACACACACACACACACACACACACACACACACACACTGTCTCTCTCTGTCACTCCTTCATTCACTCTCTCACTCCAGGCCTGTGTCTCAGTTCAGGCTCTGCATCCTTGAAGGCTGCATTGGAAAGGAAGTTGCGTCATAGCACTGCGGGAAGGCTCCTCCCACTTCCCAATAGTCAGAAGGACGCTCCAAATGCACCCTACTGTTAGCACCAAGGCTACACCACTACTATCCTTCACCTCCTCCTGTATCCCAGGATGCTTTGCCTGCTGCTGCAAAGCATCCTGGGATCCTGGGAAGTCGGCTGAAATTAGCGCCATCTACTGGCAAAGACACCACGTATAAATTGAAATATTGAAATTTCACATCAAATATTCAGTTTTTAACGCAGGGTTTTTACTGATTAGAACATCCAACGCCATCGTCCCGTGTGGTTACCGGGGAGGCGGGGTTTGGGTCGGTCCTTCTGGGCCGGGTCCTTGGGAGGACACTTCCTTCAGATGGAGGATGCTTCCTTCCAAGGATGCAGACCCTGGATTGAGACACAGCCCTGGACCTCCTCATCTCCTGCCTTCATGTTTTTCTGCTCTCTTGACTTTAGTGTGTGTGTGTGTGTGTGTGTGTGTGTGTGTGTGTGTGTGTGTGTGTGTGTGTGTGTGTGTGTCTGTGTGTGTGTGTCTGTGTGTGCTCTCTCTCGCCCTGGCAGGTGTGCACCCTCCCTGAGGCTGTGCTGAGGGAGGTGGTCTCCTACGTTCTCTGGTGCCTGGAGGGGACGCAGCAGTCGGTGCTGCTGCAGGCCACTATGTTCCTCAGCGTGAGCTTCAGCTTCAGGCCGCTGCTGCAGCTCTTCGACCGGCAGGACGGCCTGCGACGCCTCGTCAACCTGGTCAGCAGCAACTCCTCAGTCTAACTCTGCCCTCTCATTGGCCGACACACCGTAGAGGGGCGGGATTTCACACACGCTGGGGAAAGGAGGGAAAGTTAGGGTGGTTTATTTGCGCCAAAGATGCCAAAGCAAAGTGAATGGAAGCTGAGGGAGGTGGAGTGTTTGACTGCCCCCCTGTGGTGGCCCTGCAGATCAGCACCCTGGACAGCAACCAGTCACTGCTGAGCGACGACCAGGTGTTTTCCAACCGCCAGAGAACCAAGCACACCTGCCTGGCCCTGCGCAGGTAGACACCTCCTGCTCCTCCTGCTGCTCCTCCTGCTGCTCCTCCTGCTGCTCCTCCTGCTCCTCCTGCTGCTCCTGCTGCTGCTCCTCCTGCTCCTGCTGCTCCTGCTCCTGCTGCTGCACCTCCTGCTGCTCCTCCTCCTGCTGCACCTCCTGCTGCTCCTCCTGCTCCTGCTGCTCCTGCTCCTGCTGCTGCACCTCCTGCTGCTCCTCCTCCTGCTGCACCTCCTGCTGCTCCTCCTCCTGCTGCTCCTCCTGCTGCTCCTGCTCCTCCTGCTGTTCCTGCTGCTGCTCCTCCTGCTCCTCCTGCTGCTCCTGCTGCTGCTCCTCCTGCTCCTGCTGCTCCTGCTCCTGCTGCTGCACCTCCTGCTGCTCCTCCTCCTGCTGCACCTCCTGCTGCTCCTCCTCCTGCTGCTCCTCCTGCTGCTCCTGCTCCTCCTGCTGTTCCTCCTGCTGCTCCTCCTGCTGCTGCTCCTCCTGCTCCTGCTGCTGCTCTTGCGGCTGTACCTCCTGCAGCTTCTCTTTCTCCTACTGCTCCTCCTGCTCCTCCTGCTGTTGCTGCTGCTGCTCCTCCTCCTCCTGCTGCTCCTGCTGCTGCTGCTCCCCCTCTACCTCCTCCTCCTGCTCCTCCTCTTCCTCTTTTTTTTGGGTTTGAACTGGATTGTTCAATGTTTTTCTCTCTCCTTCTCTAACTCTTCTTCCCCCCCCCTTCCAGGTACTTTGAGGCTCACCTGGCAGTGAAGACAGAGCGGGTCAAGCAGTCCCTGCACCCGTCAGAGGGGGGCGCTGTGGTCCCTCAGAAGCTCTTCTACAAGGTGCGGTGCAGCAGACTGTGTGTCCTGGTTGCTGCTGCTGCTGCTGCTGACTCTCTCTCTCTCTCTCTCCCTCTCTCTCTCTCTCTCTCTCTTTCTCTCTCTCCTCCTCGCTCGCCAAGGCCCTGTCCCCCTCCAGGGAGCAGCAGGTGGAGATGATGGAGTTCCTGCTGGAGGCGCCGCTGCTGCTGCGCCACTGGGAGCCCGTCCACACCTTCTGCAGCCTCTCCTGCGTGCCGCTGCTGCTGCGCCTGCTGTCGGCCGCCTGCGACTGGACCGGCTACCACGGCAGGTCAGGGCCCCGCCCACCTCCACCTCGACCTGACCTGGACATGCTGTCAGGCAGAAGCAGCCAATCAGAAGCCCCTCTCTCTCTCACCCCCTCCCTGCAGTAGTGAGGTGGTGCGCAATGTGCTGGAGGTGCTGACGGTGCTGACGCTGGTGCCCAGCGTGCGCCCCCTGCTGGCCGACACCGTGGAGGTCCTGGACGAGACCGACTCCACCGTCTGCACCGTGGGTCAGTGGGCGTCACCCTGCTCTTAGGCCCCGCCCACCTCGGCCCCACACCCCCCCCTTACTGTCTGTGTGTGTGTGTGTGTGTGTGTGTGTGTGTGTGTGTGTGTGTGTGTGTGTGCGCGCGCGCGCGCGCGTGTGTGTGCGAGTGCAGGGATGAGCATCATCCTGGGCGTGGCCGAGGGCGGAGTCTTCCCTGGAGACGGAGACATCCAGAAGGCGGCGCTGCAGGTGAGTCTGCTCTGCAGGGCGCCCCCTGCAGGTGGCTGCTGGTGGAGTAGGTGCTGACTCCTCCCCCTCTTGCCCCCTCCCCCTCTCCCTCCCTCTCCTCAGGTGATCACCAACTGTGTGTGTGCTCCAGAGCCGCTGGCCGCCCCTCCCCTCAGGAGGCCCCGCCCCTCAGCTGGCTCTGCCCCACGGGAGGCCACACCCACCCGGAAGCCCCGCCCACAGCACCAGGAGCTGAGCCACATGTGGCAACTGGTGCAGAACAACAACGGCATCAAGGTGTGTGTGTGTGTGTGTGTGTGTGTGTGTGTGTGTGTGTGTGTGTGTGTGTGTGTGTGTGTGTGTGTGTGTGTGTGTGAGAGAGTGAGAGTGAGAGAGAGAGACAGAGAGAGAGAGAGATGACTCTCTCCTCACCCTCCCCCCCCCCCCAGGTGCTGCTCTCCCTGCTGTCAGTGCAGACTCCAGTGACGGAGGCCGACCTGATCAGAGCTCTGGCCTGCAGGGCTCTGCTGGGACTGTCCCGCAGTGCCACCATCAGGCAGATCATCAGCAAGCTGCCGCTCTTCACCAGTGGACACATGCAGCAGGTGGGTTCAGGAAGGGGCGGAGCTGCAGCCTGCAGTCTAGTTTCAGCACGTGGCCACCAGATGGCATCGTTGTGCGGTCACCTCAGCCAGAAGATTTCTGTTGGGACTGCATGATGGTGGTGGTGATGATGGTGATGATGGTGATGATGGTGATGGTGATGATGGTGATGATGGTGATGATGGTGATGGTGATGATGATGATGGTGGTGATGGTGATGATGATGGTGAGGATGATGGTGATGGTGATGGTGATGATGATGATGGTGAGGATGATGGTGAGGATGGTGGTGATGATGGTGATGATGATGGTGGTGAGGATGATGGTGATGGTGATGGTGGTGGTGATGATGTCATCTCTCTCTCAGCTGATGAAGGAGCCGGTGCTGCAGGACAAGCGCACTGAGCACGTGCGCTTCTGCGGCTACGCGGCCCAGCTGACGGCGGTCGTGTTGGGGAAGTCCCGCCTCTTGACGCCGGGCGCCGACGTGTCATTGGCTGGGCTGCAGCGGGCCGAGGTGGTGGCCCGCTCCTGGGTCACCTTCTCCCAGCAGGAGCTGCTGCTGCTCATCAGAGACCACCTGCTGGCCAAGGGGCTCGCCGCCACCGCCGCCACGCTGGTCAAGGAGGCGGGTCTGGTGACCCCGCCCCTCCCTGCTGGCACCACCCCCTCCCTGTCCACCCCCACCACGCCCACTTCCTCTTGCTTCCCATCCACTTCCTGCTCCGCCCCCCCAGGGCCGCGCAGGCCGGGCTCGCAGCCGATTGGCCGGATCTTGTTCTCCCCAAGGGACCGCCCAGCGGTGGCCACACCCACCGGCCCAGGGCGGAGACACCGAGCACTGAGGCAGAAGTCGGACCATGGACCCTTTGCCCAGGTGAGTCTGGTTTCACCCAGGTGGGTCCCCCCGCACCCCCCAGCTGAGCGCTTCTGCCCCTCCCTCAGAGTCCGGCCATGAGGAAGGTGGCGGAGCCTGGCCTGGCGCCAGCATCGCCCACCCTGGATGACATCATCAGGGGCTACCTGCGGGAGCAACATGCCCGCTGCCCCAACCCCGTCTCCACCTGTCCGCCCTTCTCCCTGTACCGCCACCACCGCTGCCCGGAGCCCCGCCCCCACCACCACCGCCACGCCCCCGCCAACTTCACCGCCAGGCTGGGGTCACGACCCCTGGGCCGCCCGCCCGGCCCCGCCCACCGCCTTGACACACACCTGGTCTTCGGCAGGTGAGCAGCAGCGCCACGGACAGGTGATGAGCCGCCACCTTCCTACTTCCTGTCCTCAGCCTCTTGGCTCCGCCCCTCCTCCAGGTTTCGTCCAATGACGGTGTTCCACCGGGAGGAGGGCGACGCCTCCTCCTCCTCCTCCTCCTTTACCTGCTCCGCCTTCTCAGCCAGCCAGCGCCACCTGCTGCTGGGCACCTCCTCTGGACACCTGCAGCTGCACAACATCACCACCAGGGGGCTGGTGGCAGAGTACCCCTGTCACACTGGCAGCATCACACACCTGGAACCCTCCAGGGTACACACACACACACACACACAGCACAGTCTGTTATTGATGAGTGTGGTGTAATGACAGACCTCCACCAGAGAGGGCGCCAGCTGCACTTAAGTCACTCTGCTAAGAAAGTTAAAATGATTTTTTTTTTCTTAGGATGGGAAGCTGCTGCTGACGTCGGCGGCCTCCTGGACCTTCCCCATGTCGGCCCTGTGGAGCACCGACGGCGTGGTCACCAACCAGTAGGTGTGACTCTGCCCCCTGCTGGACAACTGCTGCGCTCACGTCTCTCACGTCTCCTCTTCTTCTCCTTCTCTTCCTCCGCCTCCTCCATCCACACCAACCTCTCCTCCAGGAAGTTCTTTGCAGATGAGCACCATGTGGAGTTCAGTAAGGCGTCCCAGGACCAGGTGGTTGGTACCAAGGAACAGGTGGCCCATGTAGGTCCAGTTCTTCCTCCTCCAGAGCCTCTGCTGGTCCTAGTCTTGTCCTAGCTGGTCTCTAGTCTAACCCCAGGTGTGTGTGTGTGTGTGTGTGTGTGTGCGCCACGGTAGGTGTACGACGTCCAGACGGGTCGCAGGACTCTGACTCTGTTCCAGGAGTCACTGGCGGGCCGCTACCGCAGGAACCGGGCCACCTTCAGCCCCTCGGACCAGCTGTTGCTCAACGACGGCGTGCTGTGGGACGTGCGGTCGTCGCGGGCCGTCCACAGATTCGACCAGTTCAACGGCTCCGTCAGTGGCCAGTTCCACCCCAACGGCCTGGAGGTGGTCGCCAACACAGAGGTCGTATCCTGCACTGGTAGAAGTGGTACCAGCACCGGGCCTGCCAGCCAATCAGCAGCAGCCTGGTGCTGGTTCCTGTCACTTGATGCCTGGTTCCTGATACCTGGGACCTGGAACTTGGTCCCTGGTACTTGTTACTTGATGGCCGGTTGCTAGTACCTGGGGCTCGGGATTTGTACCTTGGTTCCTGGCACTTGGTGCCTGGTTCCTGATACCTGGGACCTGGAACTTGGTACTTGATTCCTCAAACCTTGGACTTAGTTCTTGGTTCATGATATTTGGTTCCTGGTTCTAGGCTTCCTGGTACAAGGTACTTGGTACTTGATTTCTGGTACCTGATACTTGATAGCTTAGACCTGGTACTTGATTCCTGGTACCTTGTACCTGGTTCCTGGTACTTGGGACCTGGTATTAGGTTCCTGCTTCCAGTGTTCCCAGTACGTGGTTCCGGATACTTGATATTATGCAGTACTGCGGTAGTTTGTAGCCTTGACAGCAGGGGGCCCCAGTGGGACCTGAGGACCTTCCACCTGCTCCACCACGTCCCGGCGCTGGACCAGTGCCACCTGGTGTTCAACAGCAGTGCCACCGTCATGTACGCTGGTACGCCCCCCCCCCCACTCCTCCCTCTCCGTCTGCTCTATTCATTGAGTTTTGTGACATTTGGTACTTGGTACTTGAGTCCTGGTACTTGATAGCTGGTTCCTGGTGCTTGGTACTTGGTAAACTAGGCCAGACTTGTAGCTGTCCTCCTCCCTGCTGTCTTGGTATTTGGTTCCTGGTTCCTGCTAACTTGTTCTCCACCCTGCTGTGGTGCAGCCGTGCTGCAAGACCAGGACCAGGACCAGGATGAGGTCCTGGAGCGCCAGACCAAGAGTCCACTGCGCTCATCCTTCAGGACCTTCGACGCCACCGACTACAAGCCCATCAGTAGGTCCCAGCTTCCTCCTCCTCGTCCTCTTGTGCAGTGAGAGATCTGATTGGCTGACCCCCCCCCCCCTGCAGCCACGGTGGACGTGAAGCGGGACATCAGTCACCTGTGCACCGACGGCAGGGACTGTTACCTGGCCGTCATCCAGGTGGGACCTCTGAACGAACGGATCAGTGGAGTGACTCACTGGTAGCGGAGTGACTCACTGATCCCCTCCCCCCTCTCGCAGAGCCAGGATGCCGCCAGCCAGGATACCGTGTGCCGGCTGTACCAAGTGGGACGCCACCAGTTGGCTGAGGAGAGCGACCATGACCAGGTGACCCGCGCTTCCTGTTTCCTGTACTTTAAAACTCTGGTGCTTGGTTCCTGGTTCCTGGTTCCTGATACCTAGAACCGTTTATTTGGTACTTGTTACTTGAGTCCTGATACTGGGTAGCTGCTTCCTGGTACCTGGTTCCTGGTACTTGGCAGCATCTGAGTCGCACAAGGCCTCTGGCCCCTGGAGGAGCAGGTGAGCTGTGGGGAGGGCTGTGATTGGTGGGTTGGTTGCTGATCTGCTGGCGTCTGGCAGGACGAGGACGATGAAGACGAGGAGTCGTCAGACAGCGAGGATGACGAGGACGACCTGGACTCACTCATAGCTGCTGTGGAGCAGATCGAGCAGGAGGATGACGAGCTGGAGGAGGAGCAGGAGGAGCCAGACCAGGAGGTCCGCCACACACACACACACACACACACACACACACACACACACACACACACACACACACACACACACAGAGTCAGAAGCACTTCCTGGTGCTGGGCTGACAGTCCTGGTGTTTCCTGCCCAGGTGGAGGATCTTCTGGACCAGGATTCGGAGGAGTCGGAGGCCTTTCCCACCGGTGAGCATCAACCACCAACTATCAACCACTAACCATCAACTTCCTGCTAGCTTTCCTGTTAGCTCTCTGTTAGCTTCCACTTCCTCTTCCAGCTTCCTCCCACATTTGGATTTAATTTGCAGCTGAATTATCCTCCCAAGACCAGAAAGTGTCAGTTGATACTTGAACTCTGGTTCTCCTGGTATTTGGTACTTAGTACCTGGGTTCTGTTCCTGATACTTGGTTCCTGGTTCCTGGTACCTGGCATAACTGGGCTTCGGTGGTCCTGGTTTCTCAGCCAAGGTTTTGAGGTGTGTGTGTGTGTGTGTGTGTGTGTGTGTGTGTGTGTGTGTGTGTGTGTGTGTGTGTGTGTGTCCAGATAATTGGGACTCGATGGACGAGGAGATCTGGAACTCTCAGGAACGCAGGTGGTTCTCCTGACATGGGACCAGCTGATCATCTGCACACTACAGGTACCCAGGAGAGCAGCCCAGTGGCGCCCCCTGCCTGCCAAACCTCATAATAGTAGTGATGATGATAATAATAATAATAATAATAATAATAATAATAATAATAATAATAATAACAATTAACCTAACATCTCAAGTGTGTCTTCCCTTCTGCTCAGTCTCAGGTGTGTCTGTGTGTTTACTGCCCCTTGCTGGAAGGAAAACTGAAGGGCAATAAGAATCCAGAAGCTGTTGGAAACCTGTCTTCCTGGTGGTGTGGAGATGGTGTTTAGGTGCAGCTGCTGACTGGCTGCTTACAATAATAATGATGATAAAATATAAGATTGTATCGTCATAAATTCATTAAAAATGAAATCATGAAATCATTTCTCACCGCCGTCGACCGCCAGGAACCCTCGGTTCTAATGAGAGCCATCTGTGAAGATCACATGGTGATGATGATGATGATGATGATGAACATGCTTGACCTCTGTGGGTTCCAAAGAGCTTTATTGATATTCTCAGGTGTGCTTTTGTTTGGTTTTGTCATGATGTCATGATTATTATGATGTTGTTTTGACTTTGTGAGAGTTTGTAAACATTGAAAATTGTGAGAATATTTTACTACTAATCTTTATTTTTATTCTTTTGTTTGGCCAAAAAAAAAAAAAAATAAATCCCAAAACAATATTTAAGAAAAATAAATTAAGCTCCAAGACATTTTTCTTCTCAAACTTCCTCTTTTCGCCGTGTCCTTCTTGTAGCTGCTAATGCTAATCACGTTAGCATCACAGCCCCGGACACTGAAAGTAAAGCTGTCGGTGTTCCAGCAGGTGACCAGCGAAGCAGGGGCTGCTGGGAAAATCACCAGCGACTGGAGGAGTGGGACCTTTAAATCATTTCACTTCCGGTTCCTTAAACGTCAGCTTGTAAACAGTAAAGCTAATTGGCTGTGATAAAGAGGGAGGAGACTCCGCCGCTGAGCACCAGGTGGCGCTGCGGTTCCAGCTCCACTCCTGAGTGAGCGGAGCGAACGAGCGAGCGCGTACTAACGTGCACGCGCACAACCCAGTGCCGTCATTCGCACCGTACGTCCGTCACTCTCCCTCCCTCAACCTGTCCGCTGTGACGTCACACGGGCATGTCACTTCAGGTCACGTGCGGCGAACGGCAGCTTTTGAGCGCTTAAAGCAACGACGTGTGTGTGTATGCGTGCGTGCGTGAGAGAGGGAGTCTGTGCGCAAGTCTCGCTGTTTCACAGTGCGCGTGCGCGTGCACGAGGGCAGCAGGGAGTTTTCAGCCGGTCGGTCGGTCGGTCGGTCGTCGCTTGTGCACGCGCGTCCCGTCAGTGAACGAGATAAACTACTAACCTCTTTAGAGGAACAGGAGGTGGCGCTGCGGTCACTCACAAACACACACACACACACACACACACACACACACACACACACACACACACACACACCGTGCCGAGCCGCTCACTCTCCGCTCGGCTCCCCGGGAACAGTTGACCGGCTCCGGCTCTCCGTCCGCTCGACAGCCGCCTCGGGGGGGACAAGCAGCGGTCCGCGGACCGGGACCAGGACCGGGACCAGAGGCTGACGGAACGGAAGCCGAGCAGCGAAACTCGACCGACCCACCCGAACGAGTGATCCTAGGCGCCTGCCGGCCGGTGTGTGAGCTCTGGGGCTGCGGGCTGCAGAGCCCCGCCGTCCCCGCCGACAGGCTGCCTGTCCCGGGCATGGACAGCCGAGCAGAGCGGCCGCTGCACCGGAGCCGTTGCTGCCTGTGAACGGCTCGGTTCGGCCAGCAGGCAGGGGGAGGACCTCCATGAAGCGGCCCGTCGGCTGAAGAGTCTCCGAGGAGTTGAGGGGGTCAACCTCCGAACCGCGGGACCAACATGTGGACGCCGACTGAGGACGAGAAGATCGGAGTGGGTGAGTCCGAACCTGGTGGTGGTGGTGGTATGTGTGTGTGTGTGTGTGTGTGTGTGTGTGGGAGGGGGGGTCTGTCTGCTGATGAGGTCCTCTTGGACCTTGTCGGACCATCTCCGGGTCAAAGGTCAGAGCCAGAGCACCAACTCCTGAGATGTTCTGGTCGGCGGTGCTGTAAATATGGAGCCAAACCAGCAGAATATGGAACAAAGCAAAGCTTCATTCTGAACCATCAATAACTTCATGTTGCTCACATGCTAAAAACAATTTCAAACTAAAAAAAACCTCATCAAAATAAACAAAATGTCAATAAAAATCATATGGCTATTTTTTATTGGCAGCCTTCTGGTTTAATTTTCCACAGGAACCTTTTTCCACCAGCTGATTATACATTTAAATATAAAATAACAACAATAAAGCAGTTAATATATACTAATGACATCCTTCAGTCAACGGCCTGTCCTGATTGAGCAGCAGAGCATTCTGGGATTTGTAGTATCAGTGCTACAGGTGCTGTGGAATACCAGCGGGCCAAATATAATGACACTGCGGGCCAAGTTTGATATCTTTGGTTCCACTGGACCACACTGGTGATGCCACTGGTTGGGTTTTTTGTTGGCCCCTCAGGGCCACCGTAGCGTCTAGACCAATGGAAGATGAAGCAAAGTTGCAACCAAATCAGCGTCTTTGAAGCCCCACCGGGGTGTTTAGCTGTCAGAACCACCCAGAACCATCCAGAACCACCAGGGTGTTTAGCTGTCAGAACCACCCAGAACCATCCAGAACCATCCAGAACCATCCAGGGTGTTTAGCTCCTAGGACCCTGAGATCTAGCGCCTCCTCTGGACCGACCTGTTGTTGATGCGCAGTCGCAGTCTGCTGCTGGTTCTGGTTCTGAAGAAGAAGAAGAAGAAGAAGAGGAACTCAAGTCCTGCTGTTTACTTGAACCCCCTCAGTGGTGGTGTGACACCAGGGGGTGCTGCACTCGTCGTCGCCCCCTGGTGATGGTGGCTGAGCAGGTTTAGTGCAGGACGCAGGAGGAAACAGGAAGTGGACCGAGCTTTATTTACAAAGTCAAAGGAAAGAAAAAGAGGGAGAGAGAAAAAAACTGGTGTGTGTGTGTGTGTGTGTGTGTGTGTGTGCATGTGTGTATGCAGGCTGTGCATACCAAGGCGGACAGTGCGGTAACTCAGAAAACAGCCATTCAGCTGCATCAATGCTGCTTTGTGGCTCCTGAATGCAGCGTCAACCCCCCCCCCCCCACACCCCCAGGGGCTGCACAGCACCGCTTGGTTCTCACACACACACACACACACACACACACACACACACACACACACACACACCTGCCACAGGCAGCACATCTTCTACAGAAATGCAACAAAAACTGGCTGCTGGTTTTTCCTCCTGAAAATGGAATTAAAAAACACAAACAAACAAAAAAAGAGGTCAAATGTGAGGAAAGTTTGACTCCAGCCACGTCCACCAGGGGGAGGGGGGGGGGTGGCTGGAGTTGTTGTAAAGTTTTGTTGTTTTTTACAATTTTGTTGTAAAAAACAACTCCTAAACCTGTTGCACAGAAAGTAGGTTTGGACTTCCTGGAGGAGGAGGAGGAGGAGGAGAAGCTGGTGAAGCTCCGCCCACTGCTCAGTGCAGCTGAGTCAGCTGATTCCTGCCGTTGACTTTGAGTCTCGCTGAGCTGCTGGAGCTCCATCTGCTGCTGCCACACACACACACACACACTGGCCGGCTGAATCTGGGTCAACATGATGGCTGATGTGTTAAACACCGTCTCCCTTCAGCCATGAAGCCTCATTGCATCATCACCTTCATCCTGCTGTGATGAAGATGATGATGAAGATGATGAAGATGATGAAGATGGTGATGGTGGTGATGGTGATGATGAAGATGATGAAGATGGTGATGGTGATGGTGGTGATGATAATGAAGATGGTGATGGTGGTGATGGTGATGATGATGATGATGGTGATGAAGATGATGATGATGGTGATGGTGATGATGATGGTGGTGATGGTGATGATGATGGTGATGATGATGAAGATGATTATGGTGGTGATGATGATGATGATGATGGTGGTGTGGTGATGATGATGAAGGTGATGATGATGGTGATGATGATGGTGGTGATGATGATGATGATGGTGGTGTGGTGATGATGATGAAGATGATGATGGTGATGATGATGGTGGTGATGATGATGGTGATGATGATGATGGTGGTGTGGTGATGATGATGAAGATGATGAAGGTGATGATGATGGTGATGATGGTGGTGGTGATGATGGTGGTGGATGATGGTGGTGATGATGATGGTGGTGATGGTGATGATGATGATGATGATGGTGGTGATGGTGATGATGATGATGATGGTGGTGATGGTGATGATGATGATGATGATGATGATGGTGGTGATGGTGGTGATGATGATGGTGGTGATGATGATGGTGATGATGTTGATGGTGATGATGATGGTGATGGTGATGATGGTGGTGATGATGATGGTGATGGTGATGATGGTGGTGATGATGGTGATGATGATGATGGTGATGATGATGATGGTGATGAAGGTGATGATGGTGATGAAGATGATGAAGGTGATGATGATGATGATGATGGTGATGGTGAGGATGATGGTGATGATGATGATGGTGATGATGGTGGTGATGATGGTGGTGATGATGATGATGATGGTGATGATGGTGATGATGGTGGTGATGATGATGGTGATGATGATGGTGATGATGATGGTGATGATGGTGATGATGGTGGTGATGATGATGGTGATGATGGTGATGATGGTGGGGATGATGATGGTGGTGATGATGATGGTGATGATGATGAAGGGCTGAACTCTCTAATCTTCTTCCCTCGAGTGCGCTCAGTTTATATTAATCTGACAGATTATTTTCCTCAATAATCCAGGAAGAGTTTTGGTAGCTGCGAGCCCTGGAGCTCCGCCCACTCCTGACAGCCGGCTGCTAGGCTGTGGGCGGAGCTCCGGCCTGCAGAGGGGAAGTTGTTTTTACTGTGAATCACTTTGAAGAGGGAATTGAATTTCCTGATGATCACAACAACAGTCAGGATGATGAAATACTCTGTAGTATGATATTTTGATGTATTGTTGCATTAATAGCAGTACAGGTGGTAGTAGTAGTACTGGGAAACACTGCCTCTGACACTGGCTAACTGTTAGCCGCCGCCGCCGCTGCTGTTGTGAGTTGCTGCTTCAGTGGGAAAACCACCTGATCGAGTCCTCAGCTGCTGATTGGTCGTTGTGTGTGTGTGCTGGTTTAGCTGGCGCTAACGAGGCTAACCTGGGTTTTTTTTTCTCCTCTTCTTCTCTGGTGGGCGAGCTAACGACGCTAAGGCAGCCTGACTGCACGCTAGCAGAGCAGCTAGGTGAATTATTCAGTGTTGAGCTGATAGGAGCTGGCGTGGTGGAGTTCCCGTCCAACACCAGGAGGAAGTGATTCTCTGTCGGACTGGAGGAACAAATCCCCTTAAAAAAACCCCGAGGAGCTTTATTGACAGCCAGGAAGCAAACAGGAGCCCCTGCTGCTCACACATCAATTCTCTCCACCAGGTTGGCTAAGCTATGCTAAGCTAGCTGCTAGCTGTCACTCCCAGACTCTCGCCGCTGTGTAGGTGCAGTACCGCCCTCCACCTCTAGAGGCTCCCAGAGACACGATATCAGTTTGAAACGAGTCCCTGCAAACAAGCAGGTGGCTAACTGTTAGCCGCCGCTGCTGGTTGGTGCTGAAGGAGGCGGGGCTGGGAATACAGGGCCCTCCCACCTGGTTCCCGGTGGGCTCAGTCTTACATCCTGTCAGGTGGTTCTGAGGACCAATCAGCAGTCAGCTTCTATCAAACACATCAGAGTGTTTTTTTCCCTGTAACTCCCCTCCCGTTCGCCCCCCCCCCCCATCCTGATGAATATTTCAGGTGCACTGGTTATTTCTAGCTCCTGCTCCTCCTCCTCCTCCTCTTCTCCTCCTCCTCTTTCATTCTGTTCTTTTCTGTCCATCTCAGTTTCTGGCTAGAAACTGTTGTTAGTTTAGCTGTGTGTGTGTGTGTGTGTGTGTGTGTGTGTGTGTGTGTGTGTGTGTGTGTGTGTGCTGCCCCCTGCAGGCAGGCAGTATTGACTCCCTCTAATGGGCTCTAATGGGACTGGTGCAGTGAAACCTTCAATGTTAAAGTGTCACAGCTGGAAACAGGAAGTGATTTTTTTTTTTATTGATTTCTTTGTTTATTTGGTAGTTTGTTTGTTGTTGGACGTGTTGCTGCCTTGTGACTGGAGTTTTACTGCTTCACTTGTAGTTTTGATGAGTTTCTGAGTCCAACTGCTGAAGGCGTTGAGCTGCAGTACTGCAGTCAACCAGCAGGAGGGCAGCAGGTTCCAGTCCTCGGCCTGGAAGCAGCTGATTGGTCCGTCTGCTGGAGGAACTACAGCCAGAGAGATGACTGTGGTTCCTCCTGGTTGCAGCTGAGGGTCATTGAGAGAGTTCAGCCCATCATCATCATCTTCATCTTCATCATCATCTTCATCATCATCATCATCTTCATCATCATCATCATCATCCTCGCCTGGTCATGAATGATGAAGCTCCAGTTTCATCAGTGAAATCTGATGGACGTTTCCATTGACCTGATTAGACGCTGGACTGTGTGTGTGTGTGTGTGTGTGTGTGTGTGTGTGTGTGTGTGTGTGTGTGTGCCAGATGGCCGCAGCTCTCAGCAGATCAACCTCGAGGTTTCAGTTCGGGCTCTGTTTTTCTCTTCCAAACTTCTTTGTCTTGTGTGTTTGCGTCCACCTGTCAATCAAAGCCAGGGTTGTGTCACGCTGGCGCCCCCTGCAGGTCACAGCAGACCACTGCACCGTCCATCCATCAAGTCCCACACCTGCTGAACAACAACACAGTCTGGAGTCTGATCGACAGCAGACCCCCTGTAGACACACACACACACACACACACACACACACACACACACACACTGCTGCTAGCAGGGATTAGCGCTCTGAGCTAGTGATGGAGGTTTAACCCACTGATCCACTTTCGGGCTGCTGCACCATCTGGCCGCCAGGTGGCCCCGCCCACTTTTCACAACAGGAAGTGATATAAAGTTGCACGTAGAAAAAAAACGCCAGGGCACTTCCTGTCAGACAGGAAGTGCCCTGGCGTTGGGGTGGACGGTTCAGACGTGGAGCGTCGTAGCTCCGCCTCCTCCTCCACCTGATTGGCTGGTTAGACCCCAGACTGGCTGCTGCTGCCTCACGATTGGATCAACTGTGGAATCAATCAATCAATCAATCAATGTTTTGAACTCATTCTATTGTGCAGTAAAAATATAAAAACACTGTAAACTTCTGTTTGTTGACGGCCTGCAGGGGGCGCTGCTGCTGCTGCTGCTGCTGCTGTGCCTCAGGGAGGCTGCTGTGACGTTTGAGTGAAATCCGAGCTGACATCTTCAGTTCAGACAGGAAGTGGAGTCCAAGTCTTCTTCCTGTTGCTTCAGGGCCAACAAATATTGAAATGGAATGAAGAGGAGGAGGTGTGTGTGTGTGTGAGTGTGTGTGTGTGTGTGATAGTGACAGTGACTGGAGGTGACAGGAGGAACTGGATTCTTCTGCTGCCTGAAGCTTCTCAGCCACTGACCTGATTACTGCTGTAACTGCCAGGCTGTGGAGGAGAACCAGGAGAACCAGGAGAACCAGGAGAACCAGGAGAAGTAGAGAACCAGGGCTTTCTATCTCCAGGCTCCTTCAGTGTGGTTCTCCTCTCCTCCTTCCTCTGCTCTTGATGAGAGAAAGTCAGAGGTTCCACAGCAGCAGTGGCAGCAGCAGCAGCAGCAGCGGCAGCAGCAGCGGCAGCAGCAGTGGCAGCAGCAGCAGCAGCAGCCGCAGCAGCAGCGGCAGGAGTAGCAGCAGCAGCAGCAGCAGTGGCAGCAGCAGCGGCAGTGGCAGCAGCAGCAGCAGCAGCAGTGGCAGCAGCAGCGGCAGCGGCAGCAGCAGCAGCAGCAGCAGCAGCGGCAAACCATGTTGCTCCTCCACACTGCGCTGTGATTGGCTGATGATGCGCCGTGATGTCACGCAGTGTCAACAGCAGATCCCAGAGTATCATCACACTGGTCACATGACCTGTGAGTGGGTGTGGGAGGGGTGAGGAGGGGGGGGGGGCGCTGCGTTCAAGTGCAGCGAGCAAGAGTGTCTCTGCTGGACCATAATCCCAACACACTCACACACTCACACACTCACACTCTCTCAGTGTTTATCCAGGTCACTAAGTTGATCTGATTAAATCAGTTTAACAGTTGCCCTCAGGCCTCCTCTGGCTCCGCCCCCCCTCGCTCGCCCCCCCTCGCTCGCCCCCCAGGATTCTCTCTCTGTCTCTCTCGCTTGCTCTGACATTAATCCTAGTGATGGACAGATTAGATCTTCCGTCTGTCTCCTCTCTCTCTCCCTCTCTCTCTCTCTGTCTCTCTGTCTCTCACTCTGTCTCCCTCTCTCCCTCTCTCGCTCTCTGTCTCTCTGTCTCCCTCTCTCTCTCCCTCTCTCTCTCTCTCCCTCTCTCTCTCTCTGTCTCTCTGTCTCCCTCTCTGTCTCCTGCTCTCTCTCTCTCTGTCTCTCTCTCTCCCTCTCTCTCTCTGTCTCTCCGTCTCTCTCTCTCTCTGTTTCTGTCTCTTTCTCTCTCTACTCTCTCTCTCTCTCTCACTCTCTCTACTCTCCGTCTCTCTCACTCTCTCTCTCTCTCTCTGTCTCTCTCTTTCACTCTCTCTCTACACTCTCTCTCTCTCTCTCACTCTCTCTCAGCTCTCGGCCAACTGAAGGAAAAAACAACAACAAGAACAACACAACTCCTTTAATCCAAAGGTCACATGACCAGCTGTGTCTGTTGGGGTGGGGGGTGGATAGGCTCCGCCTATTATCCAGCGATGCTCTGCCTATCAGCAGGAAACTACAGCTGTGAAGGTCCAGCAGTGTACCAGTGCCTCCTGCTGGCCAGGAGGAGGAAGTTAGCAGCGTGCTAACGTGTTAGAAGAGGTTAGCAGAGGTTTGTTCAGGTTAGTGGGGATTAGCAGAGGTTAGCTCAGGTTAGCTCAGGTTAGCTGAGGTTAGCAGAAGTTAGCAGAGGTTAGCAGGGGTCCATCAAGCTACAGGGGAACCTGCTGCTGCTGCTGCTGCTGGTGGTGTTTGTCAGCTTTAGCGTCAAATCACGTTAGCCGACAGCTCGCTTGACGTCGATGCCAGGAGTCGTTAGCTATGTTAGCTCAGATAGCCTAATTAGCCCAGTTTTTTCAGTTAGCTCAGATAGCTGGTGACGAGGGT
This sequence comes from Nelusetta ayraudi, assembly GCF_046127955.1. Classification (NCBI taxonomy): domain Eukaryota; kingdom Metazoa; phylum Chordata; class Actinopteri; order Tetraodontiformes; family Monacanthidae; genus Nelusetta; species Nelusetta ayraudi. The sequence goes on along the minus strand of NW_027466196.1, from coordinate 1,463,100 downwards.
GCATTTGAAGATCAGCAGCTTTGCTAGTTAGCGGCGGTGAAGTGTCGCTTCAATGTACTGCAGAGGGACGAGTGTTTCTTCTTCCTATCTTTCAGTTTCCTCCTGGTTAATCCAGATCAATCCAGATTAATCCGGGTTAATGCCTCTTTTGTCCCAAGACACCACCAGCTCCTCCTGCTCCTCCTTCTGTAGATGTGTGCGTGTGTGAGTGTGTGAGTTATTCTCTGGACCAATCAGGAGCTGAGTTACCCAGCTGGTCTTCGGGAGAGGCCACCTAGTGACAGTCCGTCCCTCTGTGACATCACAGAGGGCACAGAGGGACGGACATGTGGGAGGTCCAGCGGTGGCGCTTTGGCTGGAGGCTGCAGCGTTAGCATCATTAGCCCTGTACTAATAGCCAGTTGGCTGTGATGATGACGTCATGGCTGTGATGATGTCATCAGCGAGGAGTGCAGCGCCGTGCTGAATCATTCATCAGGGTCTGAAGAGGTTTTTTGTCTCGTCCATCTGGGTCACAGCGAAACCTTCGCTTACGTAAGGCAGCAGCAGCAGCAGAAGAGGAGGAGGAAGCAGTGGAGCAAGAGGAGAAGGAGGAAGAGG
>NW_027466196.1:1447500-1460000 GCF_046127955.1 Nelusetta ayraudi | reverse complement strand
CACACACACACACACACACACACACACACACACACACACACACACACACACAGAGTAGTCCGAGCTTAAAATAGATCTCTGCTCTTCACCCTCATTGAAGCACTTCTTCTAATATGGATGAAGGTTTTCTGCTGCTGCTGCTGCAGACGCAACTCAACTCTTTAACACACACACACACACACACACACACACACACACACACACCTGCTCTGGGCTTCGTCTCCACGTGATGAAAAAGACGGAGAAGAAGATGAGAAACACGTCCAGGTTTTCATCATCATCATCATCATCATCATCATCATCATCATCATCATCACGCCAGACTGACTGTTGTTTTGATGACGGAGGGACACACACACACACACACACACACACACACACACACACACGCAGTACGTCCTGTTCCTTCTCTACCTGATTGGCCGTGTGGACTGACTGTTATTAACAGGTCAACGACCCCAGAACACTTCAGGCTGTGTGTGTGTGTGTGTGTGTGTGTGTGTGTGTGTGTATGTGTGTGTGTGTGTGCACGTCAGGATGCTCCTGGTTGGACTCGTCGCAGACTGAGAGCGAGGCAGAGTGAGGGGGGAGGGACAGGGGGTGGGGCTTCTTGGAGGGGGCCTTTGAAAAACAAAATATTCCCAGACTCCCAGGAGCCAATCAGAGTGCAGAGCGCCTCTACATATATAAGTATATGTAATGTATATATACATGTGAGTGGGCGTGGCTGCAGCTGTAGCAGTGGTCAATTATGATGGTAAATGAACAAACTACCGTCTCGGTAGTTGAGGACGGCTGGTTCAGGTTGAACGCAGGTTTCCTTCTGTCTCTGCAGGGAGTTTTTCCAGCCACCTACATCCACCTGAAGAAAGCTGTGGTCACCAACCGAGGGTGAGTTCCTCACCATCATCCAACCATCATCCATCATCCATCCATCACTCCATCCTCCAACCATCATCCAGCCATCATCCAACCATCACTCCATCCTCCATCCATCATCCATCCATCACTCCATCCTCCATCATCCATCCATAACTCCATCACTCCATCACTCCATCATCCATCCATAATTCCATCACTCCATCATCCATCACTCCATCCTCCAACCATCATCCAGCCATCATCCAACCATCACTCTATCCGTCATCCATCCATCACTCCATCACTCCATCCTCCATCCATCACTCCATCACTCCATCATCCATCACTCCATCATCCATCACTCCATCCTCCATCCATCACTCCATCATCCATCACTCCATCATCCATCACTCCATCCTCCAACCATCATCCATCCATCACTCCATCCATCACTCCATCCGTCACTCCATCACTCCATCACTCCATCCATCATCCAACCATCACTCCATCACTCCATCCTCCATCCATCACTCCATCACTCCATCATCCATCACTCCATCATCCATCACTCCATCCTCCATCCATCACTCCATCACTCCATCATCCATCACTCCATCCTCCAACCATCATCCATCCATCACTCCATCCATCACTCCATCCGTCACTCCATCACTCCATCACTCCATCACTCCATCCATCATCCAACCATCACTCCATCACTCCATCATCCATCCGTCACTCCATCCATCCATCCATCCATCCGTTGTTGAACTTCTGCTTCGAGGTGCTTCAGTGGGTCGTGACCCACTTTTGGGTCGCAACTCGGAGCCGAAGTTGAACATCGTCGTTGCTTCGTCTTCGTCTTCCACTGTCAGGGAGTAAACTCACAGCGCCACACCAGGCCAGGCATGGTTACTACATCACTGCTTCCTGCGTCTTCCTGTAAACGGAGACATTTTTGAAGGAAGCTTCGTGGAAACAAGTTCCTTTTCTTCGAGGGCATTTCTGAAAATGATTTGTTTGACAACAAGCCTTGTGTCTGGGTGTCTTGCTGCTGCTGCTGCTGCTGCTGCTGCTCCAGGCCCCAGGAGACGGTGGCGCCGCTGGAGGACCCGGTCGTCACCGAGGTGACGGCCACGCTGCAGGACTGGGCGCTGCTGTGGAAGCAGCTCTACGTGGTGAGAGCACACACACACACACACACACACACACACACACACACACTATACAGTCCCCTCCAAAAGTAATAATATAAATATATAAATATATATATATGGATACACACACACATACTTGTATGATTTCTTAGTTTCCTGTGAATCTGACCTTGTGTTTTCCCGGCTGCTGGTCAGAAACACCGGGTCGACCTCTTCTACAAGGTTCGCCACGTGATGACGGAGCTGGTGGACCTGCGGCGCCAGCTGCTGTCGGGTCACCTGACCCAGGACCAGAGCCGGGACGTCAAGAGGCACCTGACGGTCCGGCTGGACTGGGGCAACGAGTGAGGAGCCACACACACACACACACACCTGTGTGTTAGCCTGCTAATTAGCCCTGTGTTTGCACCCTCCCCCTACAGACACCTGGGTCTGGACCTGGTGCCCAGGAAGGACTTTGAGATGGTGGAGGAAGAGCAGATCAGCGTGTCGGACCTGTACAAGATGGTGTGTGTGTGTGTGTACTAGTCACGCCCCCTGTGTGTGAAAAGCAGCGGTGCAGCTCCCTTTGATAGATTTAGTGTTTGTTCTCCTGTTTTGTGGGGAAAACTGCTTTTTATGACTCTGCAGTACCGTGAGTGGCCACTGGGGGTGAGGGAGAATTAAGTGCAGTAATGGAGGTTTTTGTGTGTTTCACAGCATCTGTCGAGTCGACACAGTGTCCAACAGAGCAGCACACAGGTAGGACACACACACACACACACACACACACACACACACACACACACACAGCTTGGTCCGTGTCACCATTGGACCGGGCCGGGAGTGAACTGGGTTGAAGTCAACAACGCAGGTTAAAATGAAGCTTGGATTCATAAATAAAAAAGTTTCATCCGCCAAAATAAACTCCTCCCACTTCCATCTGAAAAGAATGAAGTCGTTGTGAAAGCGTCCAGTGACACACAGTGTGTTACAAGTCAAGTTGTGCGATGAGATTTTGGGAAAAGAGTCGCGGCCGACGAGCGTAAATATTAACCTTGTTCAATATTAACGATTAGAAACTGATCTTCATGTCTGGAGATCAGCTGACTAAAAATCTCTTAAGATTTAAAAAAAAAAAATCCTTATGTGTGCACAATGTTTGAGTCTGTGTTGCCATCTGCTGGTTGGAGCAGGGAGTTACACACTAAACCTGAAGAGATCCATGAGTCTCTTCAGGTTTAGAAATGAATCTTTTGAAATGTTTATTTAGTGAATCTCTGAGTCTTATGAGATTTGCTGTATAGATTTATTTTATTTATACATTCTTCACAGACAGTTGTGAATGTGCAGACCCAGCTTTCATAAATCTAAAGAGATTCAGATATCTTTTAACATTCATATGATTGATTTGATAAAGATTCATTTCATAAATCTTTGGAGATTCATGAGGTTTATTTAATACAGATTTGATTTTTCTTAATCTTTTAACATTCATAAAATTGATTTGCTAGAGATTTATTTTATAATCTCTCTGGCTGAGGGCGACGCTAGCTAGCTAGCGCACCGTGGCGTCGCGCATCTTCGCACGTGTTTTTGAAACTTGCGCTACTTGAGGAAAGCAGTACCAGGTGCCACCAGGGGCCCCTGGTGGCTGATGTGTGATGATGGTTCTGCAGGGTGACGGCGGCGGCGGCGGCAGTGGGCGCCAGCGGCACAGCGAGCCGTGCAGGCTCCCAGTAGCACACCACCTAGTGGTCAACCTGAAGAGCTTCACCTACAGCAGCATCGGAGAGGACACAGACATATTCTTCTCCCTTTTCGACCTGAGAGAGAGCAGGACCATCAGGTGCAAGCAGGGACACTCACACACACACACACACACACACAGACACACACACACACACACACACACACACACACACACACACACACACACACACACATCACTTTGAAAGCTGAACTCAGACTCTGTGCTTGTTGTTGCCTGGAGGGCAGCACACACACCTTCAGTGTTATAATGGTGTTTCTGTGGCAACGGGGCTGCTGATTGGCTGATTGGCTGATTGGCCGACGCCCCCTGGTGGCTGACCGTGGTGTTTGTGCCCTGCAGCGAGAAGTTCATGGTGCGGCTGAACAAGAATGGAGCACCCAAGAACCCTGAGAAGATCGACAAGCTGTGTGCCCTCTTCACGGTAGCGTGCACGCTCACACACACACACACACACTTGCGGCTGCACCAAGCTCAATTGGAACAGTTGGAGGCTGATGAGAGTCCAGCAGAGGAGCCTGGAGTGCTGCCACACCAGCTCAGGGTGACGCTGCCCCCTGCTGGTTGTCTCTGGAATGACACGACTCAGCAGAGACTGACCCCTACAGAGAGGATTAATAGACACTTGTTATTATGTACAGTAATTACACACCTTTATAATAGAGTTATTATACATAGCTAAGCTCTACAGTTAAAATATACCTTTATAATAGACAGTCATTAAACACAGTTATTAAACACAGTTATTATATCCCTTTAAAACACACTGTTATTTTTGACAGTCGAGTGTGTGTGTGTGTGTGTGTGCTGGTTTGTGTGCCTCTGCAGGACCTGAGCAACAAGGACATGAAGCGCGACCTCTACATCGTCTCCCAGGTCATCCGGACCGGTGAGGCTCCGCCCCCTCTCCCTCAACCCCTCCCCCGCACTCCAGGCCATAGGTGTCAAACTCTGGCCCGCGGTGCCATATTTGGCCACTGCAAGGTGTTGTGGGGCACCTGTAGCGCTAGTACTACATCTCCCAGAATGCTCTGCTGCTCAGTCAGGACAGGATGTTGATTTAAGGATATTATTATCATGACTTCATAGGTTTGTTGTTGTTATTTCATTTTGAAATGTATACTCAGCTGGTGGAAAAATAAATCAGAAGGCTGCAAACAAAAAAAGGGCCAAACATTTTTTTTAATTGTTATTTTATTTGTTTTGATGAGCGCCCATGATGTCATCATTGTTTGTCATTGAGTAAATGAGTGACTTCACAGGTCAAGTTGTCAGTGTGTCACCGGTGTTATCATGAGCTTTGCTTTCGTTCATATTCAGCGTTGAAGCCAAACTCGCTTGGTTGGATCGATATCCACACTGTCCGTGTTGCTGCAAGGTGATTGGTCGACACTAAACCCCGCCCCCCCCATGCCCCGCAGGTCGCATGCTGCTCAACGACAGTAGGAAAGGCCCCGCCCACGTGCAGTACCGCCGGCCGTACGGCTGCGCTGTGCTGGCCATGAGCGACGTGCTGCAGACCATCTCAGAGCTGCGCGAGGAGAAAGACTTCGCCCTCAAGGTCTACACGTAGGTGGCGCTGACGCACACACACACACACACACACACAACACACACACTGCAACACCTAAATGCACCAGTTTGATTCAGCGGCACTTTGAGCGATTCGCTGATCCGGTGATCCGGTGATCTGGTGATCCGGTGAGTCACCCAGGAGAGACTGAACTGAACTGAAGTGAATCACTGTTCACTTCCTCTTCATCACAGTGTTTCCTCCTGTGTGCTACGCTGGAGCTTCTCTGTTCCTTCTCTTCTTGTTGTCGTCGTTCATCGCTGTTGTGTGACTGCTGTGTCGCTGCTTGTTGTTCTCCTCCTCCACCACCAGGTGCACCAACGAGAACGAGTGGTACCAGATCCACGAGAACATCATCCGCAAGTCCAGCACCAAGTACACAGCACCCAGCACCAGCTACGGTAGAGAGAGAGAGAGAGAGAGAGAGAGAGAGAGAGAGAGAGAGAGAGAGAGTGTGTGTGTGTGTGTGCGATCGCACACTGATACTGGGCTGGAGGAGGTTTGGAGGCCGACTGAGGCTGGCTGAATCGTCCTGATTGGACGCTGGATAGGGGGCGGGGCCTCTCCACTTGCTCCATCACTCTCTCTCTCTCTCTCTCTGGGGCCCCCTGCAGGCCTGGTCATCTCCCTGCAGCTGCTGAGGGGCGACCTGGAGCAGGTGAGGCGGGACCACCCACTGCTCTTCGGGAGGGGCGTGGCCATCACCCGCAAGCTGGGCTTCCCTGATGTCATCATGCCAGGTGAGGGGGAGGGGCCAAGGGGCAAGGGAGGGGGCGGGGCTCTGGCTGACTCTAACCCTAACCTGTGTGTGTGTGTGTTGGTTTATGCCCCCCCAGGTGACGTGCGTAACGACCTCTACGTGACCTTGGAGCGCGGTGACTTTGAGCGAGGTGGGAAGAGCGTCCAGAAGAACGTTGAGGTCACCGTGCTGCTGCTGTTCACTGACGGGGAGCTCCTCAAGGTGGCGCTCTCCTCCTCCTCCTCCTCCTGCTCCTTCTCTTCCTCCTCCTCCTCTCTCTTCTCCACCACCACCTCCACAAACTCCACCTCCTTTACCTCTTCCTCCTCTCCCTTTTTCTCCTCCTACTCCAACATTGTCTCCTCCTCCCCTCCTTGGTCGGTGGTCTGCTGTTTCTCTTCCTCCTTCTCTTCTTGTTGTCGTCTCTTTTTTCTGTCCTGTTTGGTTTTTGTCTTCTTCTTCTTTCCGTCTTTTTGTTTATTTTTTCTCTCTTTTTTTCTTTTGTTCTCACTTTTGGCTCCCTCTCTCTGTCCCTCTGCTGCCCCCTGCAGGACTGCATCCTCCAGGGCTGCGGTGAGCCCGGTGTTGTTGACCACCGGAGCTTCGTCCTCTACCACAACAACAGTCCTCGCTGGTCGGAGCTCCTCAAGCTTCCCGTCCCCATCCACCGCTTCAGAGGCTCGCACCTGCGCTTCGAGTTCCGACACTGCTCCAGTGAGTAGCACCACCCGGCCCAGCCAGCGGGGGGCGCCCTGCTCAACACCACTGTAATACCAACACTGTCCTGTATCTAATGACTGGTGAAGAACAAATGAACAAGTGAAATCTGACACCTGATCTGCAGCCTGATGGTTCCTCATCCAGGACCATCTAGGAGTTGTCAGACCGAGTTGGTTCTCCAGAATGTTCCTGGATGAGAAACCATCTCGGTCTGATGGTTCCTGGAGCCATCAGGGGTGAGAGCCTCGCCGGCTCCTCCTCAGGTTCCTGGATGAGGAATGAGTCGGATGGTTCCTCATCCAGGATGTTCCTTGGTGAAGAACCATCAGACTGAGATGGTTCCTGGTCATGGATGAAGAACCATCTCGGTACGATGGTTCATCCAGGAGCCATCAGACCAAGATGGTTCCTGGATGAGGAATGAGTGTAGTGGTTCTTCATTCGGGAACCATCTCAGTCTTCTCATCCCCATGGATCTGGACTCACACCTGCACTGTGATCAGCACCAGCAGGGGGCGCCCTCCCCTCACTCATGGTCTCCTCTGTGTGTGTGCAGCCAAGGACAAGGGTGAGAAGAAGCTGTTTGGTTTCTCCTTCAGCCCCCTGATGAGGGAGGACGGCACCACGCTGACTGACGACAGCCACGAGCTCTACGTCTACAAGGTCCCACACCAGGGGGCGCCACGGCACTTCCTGTCTGACCAAACCTCATCTGCTGTGAATGGAGGAGTCTGATCGCTGCTGACTGTTCTTCTCCTCCTCCTCCTCCTTCTTCTCCAGTGTGAGGAGAACACCTCCTTCACTAACCCCTCCCTCTACCTCAGTCTGCCTTGCTGCAAGGACGACGTCTCCAGCAGCTCCAACGTGCCGTCAGGCCTGGTCTTCCAGCGCAGCACCAAGGAGGCCTTCTGGATCTCCACCCAGCTGTCCTCCACTAAGCTCACACAGAATGGTAGGACCATAAGGAAGGTGATGAAGATGGTGATGATGATGATGATGATGATGATGAGGGTGATGTCTCCTGCTGTCCCAGTGGACCTGCTGGCCCTCCTGAAGTGGAAGTCTCACCCCGACCGGGTGATGGACGTCCTGGCTCGACTGCGGCACGTCAGCGGCGAGGAGATCGTCAAGGTGGGAGCTGGAACATCTGGCACCTTCACCAGGAGCCACCTAGCACCTCACACCTGCACCTGTCTGTGTGTGTGTGTGTGTGTGTGTGTGTGTGTGTGTGTGTGTGTGTGTGAGACAGTTCCTCCAGGACATCCTGGACACTCTGTTCTCCATCCTGGACGACAACACGGAGAAGTACGGACCGCTGGTCTTCCAGTCACTGGTGAGTGTCAGACACACTGGAGCTCTCCAGGAACCATCAGCTGGTTCCTCATCCAGGAACCATCAGCTGGTTCCTCATCCAGGAACCATCTGAAGGTTCCTCATCCAGGAACCATCAGCTGGTTCCTCATCTAGGAACCATCAGCTGGTTCCTCATCCAGGAACCATCAGCTCGTTCCTCATCCAGGAACCATCTGAAGGTGTCCCAGTGTTTCAGTTATTGGGGGTGAATGATGTCACTGACACCTGGCTCTCTGATTGGCTGCTGGTCACTGCTGTCACTTCCTGTCTCCAGGTCTTCATCATCAACCTGCTCAGGGACAGTAAGTACTTCCACTTCCGGCCGGTGATGGACACCTACATCCAGAAGCACTTTGCTGGCGCCCTGGCCTACAAGTGAGTGAGTCTGTGTGAAAAGCAGAGAATGATGAGAAGCATCATGGTTCCAGGACAAGGAACCGTCTCAATCTGATGGTTCCTCATCCAGGATCAGGATGGTTTCATTCAGGAACCTTTTGACTGAAATGGATCCGGAATCAGCAATGAGTCTAATGGTTCCTCATCCAGGAAGACTGAGATGCTTCCTGTTTGAGGAACCATCTCAGTCTGATGGTTCCTCAGTGCAGGAACCACCTTGGTCTGCTGGTTCCTGGATGAGGAACCATCTCAGTCTGATGGTTCCTCAGTGCAGGAACCACCTTGGTCTGCTGGTTCCTGGATGAGGAACCATCTCAGTCTGATGGTTCCTCAGTTCCTCAGTGTAGGAACCACCTTGGTCTGCTGGTTCCTGGATGAGGAACCATCTCAGTCTGATGGTTCCTCAGTTCCTCAGTGCTGGAACCACCTTGGTCTGCTGGTTCCTGGATGAGGAACCTTGTCCACAGCTTCCTTCTCCTTGCTGTTCCAGGGAGCTGATCCGCTGCCTGAAGTGGTACATGGACCGCTCGGCCGAGGTGGTGCGGCAGGACCACATCCAGGAGGCCATGAGGGTGAGCAGCTAACTGCCATATATATAAATATATATATATATGTAGTGCAGGAAGGAAATGTATGCATAGATCTATAACATAATATAATAATACAATATATTCAATATTTTCGGGTGGTTTGATTGGCTGAACCTTGACCTGGCCTGCTGGTTGGTGTGATGATGTCATCCTGCCCCCCCTCTGCCCTCCCCCAGGCGCTGGAGTACCTCTTCAAGTTCATCGTGCAGTCTCGGATCCTGTACTCTCGCGCCACCTGTGGGCTGGAGGAGGAACAGTTCCGCCTCAGCATCCAGGAGCTCTTCCAGTCGCTGCGCCAAGTCCTCAGCCTGGACGCTCGCACCTGCGACACGCTGCTCTTCACGCAGGTGAGGCCCCGCCCACCACCATCAAGCCCCACCCCACCACCAGGCCCTGCCCACCGCCATCAAGCCCTGCCCCTACCACCAGACCACACCCACCACCAGTACCAGACCACGCCCACCGCCATCAAGCCCTGCCCCTACCACCAGACCACACCCACCACCATCAAGCCCCGCCCCCACCGCCAGATGACACCCACCACCAGTACCAGGCCCCGCCCACCGCCATCAAGCCCTGCCCCCACCACCAGTACCAGGCTCCATCCACCACATCAAGCCCTGCCCCCACCACCAGTACCAGGCTCCATCCACCACATCAAGCTCCGCCCCCACCACCAGGTCCTGCCCACCACCATCAAGCCCCGCCCTCCACTTCCACCTGCAGCAGCAGAAGCCAATCCCGTAGCCTGATGCTTTAATCTGACTCTTCTTCTATCTACTCCTCCTCCTCCACCTCTTCTCCCTCCTGTTCCTCATCTACTTCTCCTCCTCCTCATCTCCTCCTCCTTTTCCTCCTCCTCCGAATCTCCCACAATTCTTTGCTCCCTTCTTTGCCCCTCCCCCAGCCCAGCTCAGGCTCCGCCCAGGTCTCAGGCCCTGCCGCTGGGCCCGCTGCTCCTTTAGCGCTAGGCCCCGCCCCTGGCCAGGCCCCGCCTTCATCCTCAGCTCCGCCCCCTGGGGGCGGGGCCTCGGTCTACACTCCTCTGTCCGTAAGTAGCCGACTGGATGGTCACCAATCAGCTTCCTGCCCCCCCCCAGCTCCCCTCAATATGGAAAGAGCTCCACCTGGAGGAGGCTCTGAGATATGGCTGAGAGGTTCTGACTCTCACCAGGAGGTTTTCCACTCTGACCATGCAGAGGAATATCCCTGAAGTGCCATGGAGACACTTCTTTGGCATTGACACGCTAGCGGACGTGACGTACGAGGTCACATGACTGAACTCACATCAAACAGCTGCTACCAAACACAAAGTGCTTTGTACCTCCATCGTCCTCTAGGTGGCGTTTCGCTGGACGAGATTTGACCATCATTTTGGTATTCTGACCTCCACACTCCCCCTGTGACCTCACCTCCTCTCTCCTCCTGCCCAGGCCGCCCTGCTGGGCTCCTTCCCGGCGGTGTTTGACGAGCTGCTGCAGATGTTCACGGTGCAGGAGGTGGCAGAGTTGGTGCGCGGCTCGCTGGGCAGCCTGCCGTCCAGCGCAGGGCCCAGCATGGAGCTGCTCAAGCTGCAGGCCATCGCCAGGACCGTCGACTGCCGCCTCTTCTCCTTCCCTGGTCAGTGCTCCTCATCCTCCTGCTGCTCCTGCTGCTGCTCCTCGTGCTTCTCCTCCTGCTCCTGCAGCGTCCTCCTCCTGCTCCACCTAATGAACTCCCAGGGCCCCGTTTGGCCTCATGGTGCTCAGTCCGCACAAGGTCCCACTCAGACCTGAATGCGTGCGTGCGTGTGTGTGTGTGTGTGTGTGTGTGTGTGTGCAGAGTCCCGTCGGATCCTCCTGCCAGTCGTCCTGCATCACATCCACCTGCACCTCCGCCAGCAGAGGGAGCTGCTCATCTGCTCTGGGATCCTCAGCTCCATCTTCTCCACCATCAAGACCAGCTCACTGGTAGCACACACACACACACACACACACACACACACATACACACACACACACACACACACACACACACACACACACAGTTTGTCGCCACCTGCTGGCTGACTAGAGCTGAGACTGCAGTCAGACCTCTGGATTGTTTTTGAGAGCGTGCCGGCCGTGTGTGTGTGTGTGTGTTCCTGCTGCTCCTCCTGCAGGAGCAGTGTGTGCAGGAGGAGGTGGAGATGATGGTGGAGTCTCTGCTGGACGTCCTCCTGCAGACGCTGCTGTCCATCATGAGCAGGAGCCAATCGCAGGAGGCGGTAAGAGGCCAGCGCTGCCCGCAGTGCACCGCCGAGACCACCGTTAGTAGCCAACACTAGCACTTCTTCTTCAGCCCCGCCTCTTGCTCCCTAGCCCCGCCCCCTTCCTGAGCTGTGCAGCCTTTCTGGAAAATATAGAAGTATATTTCTAAGCATGAGTGTTGGGCCGTCAGGAGGTCTTCTTCTGCTGCTGCTGGTCTGAACACACCAGCTGATTATGGCCATATTTAGGTTTTGCACAATCCAAACTAAAGGGTGGAGATGTTGAGAGAAAGAAGGTCTGATTATTCTTCGTACGTCCACCGATTCCATAAAAAAGCCACAAAACGGCAAAAAGAAAGAAGAGATGATGGAATAATTCAAACTGATTCAAAAGGGAATAAAAAAAAAACACAATTAAAAAAAAACATTTGGTTTTAGGACGAAGCACAACGACACTGAAGGCCCACCACTCATAAATCATCATCATCATCATCATCATCATCATCATCATCATCATCATCATCATCGTCGTCGTCATATTTTCAAGGTCAATTCAGCCCAAAGATTGTTGAAAAATATTACAGTCTCAAAATTCCAACAGTTCTCAGATTGCAGGGAATTCTAGAACTCCCTGGATTCTGGAAGTGTTGCCCTGCTCTTCACTCCTCACTCTTCATCTTCATCCCTCTGTCGTCTTCTTCTTCTTCTTCTTCTTCTTCTTCTCCTCCTTGAAGTCAGTCAGTTACTCAGGGATAAAAGAGGCTCATCATCTCGTAGTGATGTGAAAATTTCCCTTTTATCCAAATTTTCCATCCTCAAAGTGCTCACACTAATTTTATTTCTACTATTTTTATATTTAATATCATTCAGGTTCTCGCTGCGCCTCGTTCAGCTTCATCACGTGAAAATGATTCATCTTCTAAAACTTTTCTCCTAATTATGGGATATTGAGCCTTTTTTTTGAGAGTGACAGCAGCTCTTGATGTTGGAGGTCACGGTGAAGGTGGAATCATAGGTCAAAGGTCAGCAGTCCAGCTTCTGCTCTCATCAAACACTCCTCCTCCTCCTTCTTCTTCTTCTTCTTCTTCTTCTTCTCATTCTTTGACCACTAGGGGCGCCGTCGTGGCCTTCTTA
>NW_027466196.1:1427500-1442500 GCF_046127955.1 Nelusetta ayraudi | reverse complement strand
ACAGTGCAGTATGATATAATAAACAGTATAATCGAAGTTACCTGGTTTATGAAACGGACCAGAGGTATTCCGAGCTTCTTCATCCTTGACCTTTGACCCCCCCAGACCTGCAGATCTACGCGGTGACCCCGGTGCCGGACCATCTGGCCGTCCTCCAGATGGAACGAGTCCCTGACCGCATCAAGAGCTTCTACCGCGTCAACAACCTGCGGCGCTTCCGCCACGACCGGCCCTTCCACAAGGGGGCCAAGGACCGAGACAACGAGTTCAAGGTGAGTTCAAGGCCAGAGATCCTCCCACCTCCCCACCCAGCCACCCCTCTTCTTTCAACTGCCCCCCCTTCATTGGCCCTTCCAGAGCCTGTGGATTGAGAGGACCACCCTGACGCTCTCTCACCCGCTACCTGGTATCTCGCGCTGGTTCGAGGTGGACAAGAGGGAGCTGGTGAGTCACTGGTTCACGATTCTGGTTCACGATTCTGTGCTGCTGCCGCTGCTGCTGCCGCTGCTTTCTCACTGCTTGGTGCCCACCCCCCCGCCGCCAGGTGGAGGTGAGCCCCCTGGAGAATGCCCTCTCGGTGGTGGAGAACAAGAACCAGGAGCTGCGGACGCTGATTGGCCAGTACCAGCACAAGCAGCTGCACAGCAACGTCAACCTGCTCAGCATGACCCTCAACGGCGTGGTGGACGCCGCCGTCAACGGGGGCGTGGCCAGATACCAGGAGGTACAGTGGGGGGATGGGAAGGGGGGCGAAGTCTTTAAGGTCTTACCAATGTTCATGGTTTTCAAGTCCAGCTGTGTTTTGATGTGGGGCTGTGATGGAGGTGTTGGAAGAAGTTGAGGGATGATGATTTGGATCCTCCCCCTGAGGGGCTGGGCCTGAGGAGCCATTTACAGCTCGTTGGTTGATCTAACAGGCAGTGGGGACCAATCTCCTAGTCCTTGTCTGACCAGGAGGAGGATGGAACCCACAACCTCACAGTCTCACTCCATCACTGAGGCACTGGGCCCCTGGAGCACTGGTCCACTGGGCCCCTGGACCACTGGTCCACTGGTTCACTGGACCACTGGGACACTGGGCCACTGAACCACTGCCCCACTGGTCCACTGGGACACTGGGCCACTAAACCACTTTGCTGGTTATGGTGTTGCTCCTTTGGCAGCCACAGATCTGAGTCAGAAAGGTCAAAGTTCAAGAGCCCAGCTAGCCAGCCTAGCAAGTGCTAGGCTAGCCCTGGTGCTGTGCTCCCTGGGTGTAGTCCCTCACCATGGCCGATGCTCCCTGTCACCAGGCGTTCTTCGACAAGGACTACATCAGCAGCCACCCCGAGGACTCGGACAAGATCACGCAGCTCAAGGACCTGATGCAGGAGCAGGTGAGGGGTCAGACTTTGTCCAGGGTTGGCGGGGGCAGAGCTACCACAGCTGACGCCGTGTCTCCCCCCTGGCTCCACCTCCCCTCTCAGGTCCACATCCTGGGCCTGGGTCTTGCCGTGCACGAGAAGCTGGTGCACCCGGAGATGCGACCGCTGCACAAGAAGCTCATCGACCAGTTCCAGATGATGCGGAGCAGCCTCTGCCACGTGAGTCCCTACCCCCCCCCCCCCCACACCCAGCACCGACCTCCCCGAACACCTGACCACTCCACCCCCCCTCTCGTCACCGGGGGGCGGAGCTTAACCCTTAGCGTCTCTGTTGCTGCTCCAGGGCCTGCCGGGTCTGGAGAAGAGCCGAGGAGTCCTGAGCTCCCACAACCCCCTGAGTCCTGACACCTTCAGACTGGTGCAGCGCCACAGGTCCCACACACACACACACACACACACACACACACACACACACACACACACACACACTCTAACCCCGCCTCCCTCTCTGCAGTGAACCAGTGGGCAGTCTGTTGATTCTGGCTGATGGTTCTCTGCTGGAACACGCTGAGGATTTCTACCGCATGCAGGTCAGCCAGGTGATGGGGAGGGGCGGGGCTGCAGGTGTTAGCCCCGCCCACTGCACCCCCCCCAACACACACACGCCCGCTAACCTGAGTTGTCTCGCCCCCACCCAGCCGAGCCCCTCCTCCTCCAGCCTCAGCTCCACCCACTCGGCACCCTCGCAGATGATAAGCTCCACCCCCTCCTCCACCATCAGAGGTAAGCTCCGCCCCCTCCGCATAGCTGCTGTGTGTCTGTGGAAGCTGAGTGTTATGTTGTGTTGTGTGTGTGTGTGTGTGTGTGCAGTGGGTTCGCCGTCGCTGCCCGACAAGTTCCGCCACCACCACCGGGAGGCGCTGATGCTGCTGCCGCCGCCGCTGCAGCGGGACCGACCCAGCAGCGCCATGTACTCCAACCTGGCGGAAAACGGCCAGGTGAGCAGAGCGCCCCCTGCTGGCTGACCACCTCCTCCTCGAGTCCACATGGCCATCATCCAGGCCACCGTAGTTCACCGGCAAACTCCAACATATGTGATAATAATAATGAAAAGATAGTCGCAGTAACACTGTTGGGTTGTGTTGTTGTGTTGTGCGTCTGCAGCTGCAGAACTTCCAGCGAGCGCTGCTGCACCAGGTCATCGGACCCTGCAAGCCCTGCAGTGACCCCAACCTGTCTGTGGCCGAGAGAGGTAGGACAGCTACAGGGGGGGAGAGAGAGAGAGAGAGAGAGAGAGAGAGAGAGAGAGAGAGAGAGGGACACTCACTGCAGTGAACGGCTCCACTGATTCTCTCTCCTCTGTATCCTTGACTCGCCCCTCCCCCCTCTGGCCCCGCCCCCTCCAGTCCTGAGCGCCCCCAGTAGCTGGAGTCTGGACAGCGGCACCAGGGAGCCCCTCCCCTTCCTGTCTGCTCAGGTGACCAGTGTGATGGCGCCCCCTGTGCCCCCCCGCAACCTGCCGCACGGTACGACACCATGAGTGTGTGTGTGTGTGTGTGTGTGTGTGTGTGTGTGTGTGTGGACACTCAGCCAACACACACTGCTACGTCACTTCTTCCTTGGCTGACAGAGGTGGTGGTGGGCGGGGCTTAACCTCTCAGAAACTCCAGTGAGAAGATTTCAACATGGCTCCTCCCCTTCCTCCTGACTCCTCCCCCTCCCCCAGCTCCTCCTCCCACACGGTCTCACCTGTCTCCTCCTCGGGGTCGAGTCGTTTCGGCTCCTCAGGGAGAGGAGGAGCACGCACAGAAGCTCCTCCTCTTTTCCTCTGTACTTCCTGCTTCCCCTCCTGCTCTGGCCAATCAGAGGTCCTCTCAGCCACTGAGCATCAGGAGACTCCCAGCCCCACCTCCTCCCACCTCCTCCTCAGCTCTCTGCAGTGCGTCTCTCAGTCCTGCTGTGTCTCCCCCTGTAGGCCAACACCTGTCGGTGCACTTTGACGCTTTCCACCATCAGCTCAGTGACCTCCCTCCAGCCCTCCCTGCGCGCTCCTTAAGAAAGGTACCCTCCTCCTCCTGCTCCTCCTCCTCCTCCTGGTCCTGCTACTGGTTGCCCTCCTCTCCTCCTCCTTCTCCTGCTCCTCCTCCTCCTCCTCTTTCTCCTGCTCCTCCTCCTCTTCTTTCTCCTGCTCCTTTTCCTCCTCCGCTTCCTCCTCCTCTCTTCCTACTGCCCCTCCTCCTCCTGCTCTTTTTTTCTTCTCCTTCTCCTCCTGCTGTTCCTCCTCCAGCAGTTCCTCTCCTCCCCTCCCTTATCTCCTCCTCCTCCTCCTCCTCCTCACTTCAGAGGCTGGCAGAGTTCTTTGAAAGGCCTCTCAGTGTTTGCCACCAGGGGGCGCTCCTGTATTTCTTTCACCAGCGATGTTTGAGTTGTCAGTCAGAATTCAACCAGAGGACAGACTGAGACCATTTAAACTCCAGTAGTTTTTCTTTATATTAAGTAATTAAACTCCAGCACTGTTTTTTTTAAACTCTACTAGTTTTTTTTTCTCCAATAGTGACTTAAGTTAACTTAACTTATGTTTTAATTTGAACTCCGGTAGTTCTCTAAAACTCCACTAGCTTCCATTTTTTTTTTTTTAACTTTTAAAACTTTTTTTCCTTCAGTCGATGTTCTTTTGAACCCTGGTAGTTTTTAAACTCCAGTAGTTTTCTTCCTCTCTGTGGGTCTGACTGATGTTTCGCCGCCGACTCTGACCAGAGGTAGCGCTGTGGCGTGCGATGTGATTGGCCGCCGGAGGCCCAGCCGTCAGTTGATTGGTCGACAGTCAGCGAGTTCTAACGTGATGTTTGTCGCCCCCCAGTGGCCCCTGCAGCCTATACCTGCCTCACCCACCAGTCCGCCCTGCGTCCTGGGTGGCAGTAGCTCCACCCTGTCGGCCAGCTCGGGGGTCTCCTCGCTCAGCGACAGCAGCTTTAGCCCCGCCCCCTCCGACACCCCCGCCAGCCGCACCCTGGAGTCCCTCCCCAGCAGCCAGGCCTGGACCCCCGACCAGGAGGACCAGGACCAGGACCAGGACCAGGACTCGCCCTACCAGCCCATCAGCTACAACACGTCGGAGCTGGAGGTCCTGGAAGGGGGCGTGGCAGTGGCACCAGGGGGGGAGGGGCTTCACCTCCTCCTCCAGCACCACCAGCAGCACCAGCACCTCCTCCTGCACCAGCAGCACCTCCTCCTCCACCCTCCCTGCCCGCCCCTCTACCACCTTCACCACCAGCCCCCCCTGCCTCCCAAGCCCCACCCCCACCTGCCGGAGGACGACCAGGCCCCGCCCACCCACTGGGCCCCTCCCCCTCCTGCCGCTCCTCGGCCAATGGGGCGCAGGATCTCGCAGCCCGTGGCGGCAGCCAGGGAGGAGCAGGCCAGCAGCAGGGTGGCGTGGGAGCGCGGCGTGGAGTGACGCCTCACTTCCTGTTCCTGCACTGAGCCACTTCCTGCCAGCTGACAGTTTAATAAAAACTACCGCAGTTTTCCTGCTAGTTTTCTGTTTTTTTGTCTAAATCCACTTTGTGAAGCACAGAGTTCACCAGCCACTCAAAACACACACACACACACACACACACACACACACACACACACACCTTCCTGGACTTCCTTCCTGGACTGTGGGAGGAGCCTGGGGCCGACCAATCAGATCACTCTCTGCTGCAGAGATGTTATGACGTGCGTGCGTGTGTGTGTGCATGCGTGTGTGTGTGCGTCGTTGATACTAATATGCAACAATAACTTTATTTAAAACCTTTAGCCTGGACAAGCCGTGGTCTAACTGCAGTGAGCGCCCCCTGTCCTGCAGGAGGTGAAGTGCAGCCCACTCTCCTTCACTCTCGGACACTTTTGAACTCCGGTGAACCAGCAGCGTTTCTAACGGGGATTGAATTTGTTTTGTCAGCATGTTTTCTTTTACACTGGAAACGCCGAGCGTTGAGTTCAGGAGCCGCTCGGAAGATTCACAACTTGTCGGCAAAGATTGTCCAACCGTCTGTTGCCGCCGTCGTGTACCCGTTGATGACTGCCTTGTACTTTTTCCAAGTTTTTACAAGCGTCTATTCTTCGAGTTCGCGCTGAAAACGGACAAACAGGACATTGTTTTCACGACAACGACCTGAAACCAGAAAACACAACTTTAAAAAGTAGCGACGAGTTTGAGTTTGGACCCCTGAAGTTTGGTTTTCACTTGTGTTTGTGTTTTGTTCCCTCCCCCCCCCCCCTTTTCTATCTTTGTTTGTAGTTATCACAATCAGTCGGCACTTCCTGTTTCCTTTGACTCCGCCAGTTGCTAGCTTTAGCTTAGCGGCTGTGTACAGACTGCACGATTTGTGGGCTAGCGCTCGTGCTAGTGCTTGTGTTGTCCGTGTCTTGATGACATTAATGCTGCTATACCACAAAGAAACTTCACCCAACTTTCCATCAGATGTGGGAACTGTAGCCACTAAAATCTGCTCTGTATTTATTTTTCATTTTGTCGGGAATCTTGTTTAAACTTTGGATGTCAAGGCTTCAAATGTCTTTTCTTGGTTTTTTTTTGTGTTTGTAGACTTTTTGTTTTATTTAAACTTTGTCTAACGCCGTAGTTTTCTTTTTTTTATGTCTTTAAAACAAAAGACGCCTGCAAGTTTCCCTGTGAGACTGTCGGGTTCCACTGTGTTAGCTTTAGCTCTGTGTTGCTAATGTTCTGGGAAACATAATAAAGGTCCCCCTGAGGGGAGCGACAAGCTCTTTTTGTACGATGACGATACGTCATCTTTTTATCGCTGTACGTCGACAGATTTTTTTCATATTTTACAAATAACCTCTGAGATATTTAAACACAATGCTGTTTGCTCTTGTTTGTGTTGCATGACTCTGAAGTGTGTTGGTGTCTCTCCTCCTCACTGAACGCTGCTCTGTCGTGGACTCACCAGTAACCACCCACATTAAATCAAAACCTTTGACCGAGTTCTCACCACGTGTGCTGTGTGTTGACCGCGGGAACCATGTGACCTCCACAGAGCTCCCATAGCATGAGGTTTCTGCAATTTAGCACTAACCCTAATTTCAGCCTTAAGCGTAACCCTAATGCCATGCGAGTCTATAAAGTTCAACTTTGTCCTAGAGACTCTGACACTCTTCCTTTTTCATCAGGAGCCGCCAAGACACACCCACGTAAAATTTGGGGCTTCTAGCACATGAGGAACCCTGAAAGCCTAACCCTTATTTCAGCCTCTCTCGGTATCAGGCCGAGAGAGGATCCAGCATCTCTCGACCCAAGCATCTATACCTCGGACCTCAGCCTACATCTGAAAACAAGGCAGCGGCAACATCCAATGAGACTGGGGTGCGGAGACCAGACAGCCAATCAGAGGAGGACGTCATCTGAGCGCGCCAGCAAGAACAACTGGATCTTCTCTATCTAAAAAGACTGACCAGGGGACAAAGAGTCAGTCAGACTTCAGGACCTGATAGCACTTGTTGATGTTAGGCTTGAACTCGACCCAGAGCTCTGTATACTTGTATTCTGAATTTGCATACTGAAGATAAAATCAGCATTCTCCTAAAACTCTTCATTAAATGAACACGCGGATCGTCAGCACGACACTAGAAAATAAGGCGATCCAACAAACCCAAAAACCCTAACCCTAATTTCAGCCTTAACGGCATACAAGTCTATGGGGGTCAAAGGTCAACTTGGTCCTAGAGACGTGGGGCCACTTGCTTTGTCATCAGGATCCCTCAAGAAGCGCCCACGCCAAATTTGGGGGTTCTAGGACGTGAGGTACCGCGAAACCCTAACCCTAATTTCAGCCTTAAGTGTAACCCTAACCCTAATTTCAGCCTTAACGCTAACCCTAATGTCATACAAGTCTATGGGGGTCAAAGGTCAACTTTGTCCTAGAGATGTGGGGCCACTTGCTTTGTCATCAGGATCCCTCAAGAAGCGCCCACGCCAAATTTGGGGCTTCTAGCGTATGAGGAACCCCGAAACCCTAACCCTAATTTCAGCCTTAAACGTAACCCTAACCCTAACTTCAGCCTTAACGCTAACCCTAATGCCATACTAGTCTATGGGGGTCAAAGGTCAACTTTGTCCTAGAGACGTGGGGCCACTTGCTTTGTCATCAGGATCCCTCAAGAAGTGCCCACACCAAATTTGGGGCTTCTAGCACGTGAGGAACCCCGAAATCCTAACCCTAATTTCAGCCTTAAGCGTAACCCTAACCCTAACCCTAATTTCAGCCTTAACACTAACCCTAATGCCATACAAGTCTATGGGGGTCAAAGGTCAACTTTGTCCTAGAGACGTGGGGCCACTTGCTTTGTCATCAGGATCCCTCAAAAAGCGCCCACGCCAAATTTGGGGCTTCTAGCGTATGAGGAACCCCGAAACCCTAACCCTAACTTCAGCCTTAACGCTAACCTTAATGCCATACAAGTCTATGGGGTCAAAGGTCAACTTTGTCCTAGAGACTCTGGGACACTTGCAGGTTCATCAGGAGCCCCCAAGACACACCCACGTAAAATTTGGGGGTTCCAGCACGTGAGGAACCCCGTCTTTCACAATTTTGCCATTGACATTATGATATTTTTCAGTTTTCCAGGTGGATTATTTCAAAAATTATACAGTCGAAATTGACATGTGAGGTATCGTTGTAAAGCCTGGGAGCTCGGGTCAATGGCAAAGTTGTCAACGTTGGAGTCCTCACAAAAGGCCAAAAATGATTTCCCGTAAAATATGTCTGAATTTTCTATGTTGAACAGTGTTGGGGAAAGCACTGCCATCTAGCGGTCAAATTGCGGATTTTTTTTTTTTTTTTTTTTTTTTTTAAGGTGGAATCGAAACCTAAAGAAGCACCGCGGCGAATGTGGTGCCAACTTGAGCGTTGTCTTCTTTTGCCTTGCTAGCTAGGACTTCACTTACCACTCTCATTCCTCGCTGCTTTATCCCCGCTGCGGGCGAAGAACTTCCTGGTATCCATCCAGGAGGATCCTGTTTGAGTCAAATCAAAATCACATATTTAAATAGTTGTGAAACGCAACTGCTTCACATCGCCTGCCTCTCTCTCTCTCTCTCTCTCTCGCTCTCTCTCTCTCTCTCTCGCTCTCTCTCTCTCTCTCACGACTTGTAAATCAGCCGAAGTCGCCACACGTGAATAAATTACCATATTAAGTAGCCATGTGCGCATTGTTTATGTGGAGTGAACACGGTAGCAATGAATGACCATATCAAGTAGTATGTATGCATTCTGTAGTCTCTGCTCCGTAGACTTAAAACTCTGAAGTGATTTTTTTTTTTTTTTTTTTTAATGGTGAAATTTTTACTGGGGCACTGCAGATCAATACTGGGGCACGCGCCCTGGTGAAAACTGTCTGGTGAGATTTCAAAACAATGCGCACGTGGCTACTTAATATGGTAGCCATCCACTCCCCAGCAGCAGTGGCAAATCATAACTTAACACAGGGCTTCAATATGGTTTGCATCATTTGAACCGCTTTGTTACCGATAGACAAAATAAATAAATTTAATGTTTAAATTGTATTGTAATATTTTAATTGAATGTTTTTACACCACCATCAATAAAGTGCATGACGGATGTCTTTTTAACAAAGTAATTAAATAAAGCTGAAAAGAACAAGGGTTCCATTCATATCCTCCTCTATGCAAGCTGCGCAGCCAGGACGCAGTTGATGCGAATGGGTTGCGCAATGCTATTGCCTGCAGCTACGTAGATTACGGTTTTAAACGCAAACTCTATGGAAGCGTACGAAAGCGCAGTGCATTCACTGGATTTCAAAGAAATTAAAAAGAAGAAGAAGAAGAAGAAGACGAAGAAGAAGAAGAAGAAGAAGAAGAAGAAGAAGAAGATTTTTGATTTTTACAATCACATTTATTTACAAAGTACAGGCTAAAAACTTATGCACCTTTCCTAACATAAATAAAATGATTAAAACAAAGAAATAAAATGAACTAAAAAATAAAATAATGAACAACAACACAAAATCAAAACCCAAACCAAAAGAGACAACCCATTCAAAACAAAACGAAATAAAAATAAAAGTATTAAATGAATAAATACATAAATAGACAAAAAAACACAAACACAAATCAAAAGCCAAAAAAAAGAAAACATTCAATCTTTTAGTGCATCAGAAAAAAATAACTTATTGTTTAAAATAGCACACAAAATATTCTTGTGGCACCAGATTTTTTGGAAAGCATCAAGGTCTTTCACCATTTTAAAAAAAGAAAACTCTAGGTGGATTCGGGAACGCAGGTTACGGCGCCACACCATTGTTGCATCATCACTACCGAGACATTCTGTTTTATTTTTCCTTGAGATGTAAATTGCCATTTTTGCTTCTCCAATAATAAAATATAAAAGTTGCCACATTTCTTTGTTTTTTTTGCTGTAGCCCGTACCATAAATAAAATTTGTGATTGTAAAAACCTGATTAAAAGAACTAAAAACATTAGTTAAAACAATAAAAAATGCAGTGAGTCTAAAACAATCAATAAAAATGTGAAAAACCGTTTCGCTGGAGTCGCAGAAGGGGCACTGGTTGGACACAGCAGGGTTAATGATGGAGATAAAAGCATTGGAGGCAATGGCCCCATGCAGGATCCGCCACTGAAGATCACCTGTTCTTTTCTTCAGTGGCGGCTTGTACAGGACTCTCCAGTGGGGTGTACCGTCCAGTCTTTTACTCCAAGCACACGTTGTTCTTTTTCCCAGAGTCTTTTGGTTAAAAACTTGTACGCACACTTTATAGAAGTCCTTCTTCTTAGTGTGGCCAAGGTGAAGGGATGTGGTCTTTAGTAGAGGGCCTTCGGTCTCAAAGCGAGGAGTGATTCTTAAAGCCGGGAAGGGTTCTGTGGTGTCTGGCTCTGTGCCTGACTCCAGCTGCACAAGGAGACTGCGTTCTCCAGGGGATAGTCTCTCCCTCCACAGCTGGAGCAGTCTCTCCGTCATCCTGGTGGACTGCAGGCCCAGCACACTTCCCACAGTCTGGTGGTCGCCAAGGGTCGGTCCTGCCGCTCGGACCAGGCGCTGCAAGTCCACGGTGTTTGTCCTAAGCAGAGCAGCCGTCAGCCCGGGCGTCGCACCACTAGAAATGTCCAATCTTGCACCATGAATGAGTGGTTCTTTTAAAAGCCAAAGCAGAGAATCGGAGGTGTTTTTTTCTTTGCTGCTTCTAAAAAAAGCCCATACTTTAAAAACACTTTGATAAAAAGGAGGAATCCCATTTAACTTTAAAAAATTGGAATCCATTAAAAACAGAGCAGTGTCCAGTCCCAGTTGACTCACCTCTCTGAAGATGCAGCTGGCCACACCCCTCCACACCAGGTCTGTTGGACCAGTCAGGAAGCGCTGGAGAAACTGCAGCCTGAAAGCTGCAGTCCTGCTGGCCAGGTGGATGAGGCCCTGTCCCCCCTCCTCTCTCGGTAAAAACAGCACCCCCTGTGGCACCCAATGTTTTTCATCCCAAAAAAAATCTATGACTTTCTCTTGGATTCTGACCATAAGTCCAGCTGGAGGGTCCAGACAGGACAGTCGGTGCCACAGGAGGGACGCGACTAGGTTGTTTAAAACCAGAACTCTGCCTCTATAGGACATCTGTGGGAGCAACCATTTCCATTTTTTTATTCTTTGTTCGATTTTTTCCTCCACTCCTTCCCAGTTTTTTTTCACCATGGCCTCATTTCCGAGGAAGACCCCGAGGTACTTTAGCCCCTCTGTCTTCCAGGCCAGGTTCTGGGGAAGGGTTGGGAGGCCACTTGCCCACTTCCCAACAGCAATTGCCTCACTTTTACTCCAATTAACTTTTGCAGCAGACATTTTATTATATTTATCAGTTAAAATGGTTAAAATATCAACATCGTTTTGGCTTTTAACTAAAACAATGACATCATCCGCATAAGCAGATAAAACAATGTTGCTATTAAAACCAGGTAAAACCAAGCCATTAATATTAAAACGTATTTTTGAGAGGAGAGGTTCTAGGGAGAGTGCATAGAGCATCCCAGACAGAGCACAGCCCTGCCGGACGCCCCTCTGCACCCTGAAGGGAGCACACAAACTGCCGTTGAATTTCAGTAGACTCTCAATGTCACTGTACAACACACGGATCATGGCAATGAAGCCAGGGCTGAACCCAAACCTCCCCATGACTTTCCAGAGGAAGCTGTGTTCAACCCGGTCAAACGCCTTTTCCTGGTCTAGCGAAATGAGACCAGTGTCAATACCCAATGAGCTGGAGACCTCCAAAACATCCCAAATTAGGTAGACGTTGTCTACCATGGACCTGCCGGGTACACAGTAGGTCTGGTCCCGGTGGATGACCTGCTCCATGGCTCTTCCCAGCCTGGAGGCCAACGTTTTGGACAGTATCTTATAGTCCACGCAGAGAAGGGACACCGGGCGCCAGTTCTTAATTTCCTGCAGTTGTCCTTTTTTAGGAAGGAGAGTCACCACTGCTCTTCGACAGGAGAGAGGGAGGGAACCACTGTCCAAGCTTTGGTTCAGAACCTGGAGCAGGTCAGCTCCTAGAATGTCCCAGTACTCGTTGTAGAATTCAACGGTGAGTCCGTCGATCCCCGGGGATCTCCGTCCCTGCATGCCCTTCAGGGCAGCTGTTAATTCCTCCAGCTGTAGAGGGCGGTCCAGCTGTGCATTGATGTCAGCTGACACCTGCGGTAGAGCTCTGAGAAAGTCTTCCTCCAGTTCAACGTCTTCCTCATACTCCGACGAGTAAAGCTGTGAGAAGAACTGTGTGGCTCTGCTCCTGATCTCCTGGGGCTCGGTCAGCTCCTGCCCGGTGTCCGTCAGCAGGCAGTGGATGGCCTTGTGCTGTCCATTCTTCTTCTCCAGGCCGAAGAAGTAACCAGAGGGAGCATCCATCTCCGAGATGTTCTGGATCCGGGACCGGACCAGCGCCCCCTGTACCCTTGAGTCCAACAGGCTGGCTAAGGCCATCTTTTTGGAGTTGAGGACTTCAATGTGTCCTCGATTTCCTGTAGAATAGCCAAGCGCTTCTAATTCCACTATTTCACTCTCCAGGTCTTTGATTGATCTACATGTATACTGTGTGACATTGAGAGTGTACTGCTGACAGAGTAGTTTAATTTGTACTTTTCCATGGTCCCACCACTGGCTAAGACTACTAAAATCAGATATTTGATTTTTAAAACCACACCAGAAAAATTTTAAAACTTCTTTAAAACCTTTATCTAAAATCAAAGCAGAATTAAAATGCCAGTAGGCGCTCTTTGGTAAAATATTTTTTAGGATGACGTCACATAAAACCAGAGAGTGATCAGAAAAACCAGATGGCACAATCCTACAATCTTTAAAAACATTAAAATGATGCTTAAAACAATAAAACCTGTCTAACCTCGCTAGAGAGACTCCGTTCTCTCTCAGGTGGGACCAGGTGTACTGACGACAGTCTGCATGCATCCTCCTCCACACATCCACCAAGTCATGGGAGTAGACCAGCTGTTTCAGAGTGTGCTGGGAAGCTGGATGTGGCTCTGTGTGGTTGCGGTCTAAAAAACCATCTTCAGTACAATTAAAATCCCCGCCCAAAATTAAATAATCCTCCGAGCCGCAGCTGTTTAATTTATTATTAACAATTTCTAAAAACCTCTTCCTCTCTGCTCCATGGTTTGGTGCGTAAATGTTCATAAAAACCAGATTAAAACTGTGGAGCTTGGCTTTGACCAGCAGGCATCTCCCCTTCACGACCTGCTCTACCTCCACAGAGGATGGAGAGAACCTCTTAGAGAGGAGGATGCCCACTCCTCCACTTGCTGTGGTGTTGTGGCTTAAAAACACCCTGCCCTCCCACTCCTTCTCCCAGCACCCCTCAATACTTGCGTCACTGTGGACCTCTTGAAGAAATAAAGTGTCCAAGTGCTTTCTTCTTGCTGTGTCCAACACAAGTGCCCTCTTTTTTAGTTCTCTGGCTCCATTCACATTGAGCGTTCCAATTTTTAAAACCTCCATGTTTGGGATTAAGAGATAAAAAATACAAAAAATAAGAAATAAAAACACAGATAAAAATAAAATCCCTGTCATCATTTTAAAAATGTATTTCTTTTCGGACTCGTATAAGGTGCTTTTTTAACCTGAAGATTTCTTGCTCAGTTAAATCTGATGAACTTTTGTTTTTTATTACATGCTTGGCAGACAGAAAAAAGGTGACTTTGTCAGGAAAGTGCATGTCAATGTTCAAGTTTTTAACTCCTTTTGTTTTTTGCAAGAAGCTTTTTATCATCTTTGCTGAATAGAAATGTTTTTCTCTATTAGCTAGAGGTGTTGTTAAAACAATTTGAGAGAGCGACAATTCGCTGCAGTCAGATATGGCGCCCTCACTGTCACTGCTTTCTTCAGCCGCAGCTCCAGCCCCCAGTCTACCAGTTTTCCCTCCCCCCTCATTTGACACTGTCTGCTTCCTTTTGCTGCGTCTCTGAGACGCAGCAGTTTTCAATTCTGGTGTTTCAAACAGACCATACGTTTTTTCAGTCACACAAGACCCACCACCAGTTCTCTCATCCACACCACCCAGTGCTTCAAAACCACCTCCACCCACTATCATGTCCTCTGAAGGATCTTTTTCTTTTCTTTTTCCCTCACCTGATTCTTCTACCTCACCCGTTTCCCTCACCTCACCTATCTCTCTCACCACACCCGCACCCAACTCTGCAACCTTCCCTGATTCCTCCACCTCACCTGTCTCCCTCACCTCATCTGCTTCCACCACCCCACCATTTTCCCTCACCTCACCTGTCTCCCTCACCACACCCGCACCCAGCTCCGCTACCTTCCCTGATTCCTCCACCTCACCTACTTCTAACCCCGCACCTGATCCCTCCACCTCACCCGTCTCCCCTCCCTGACTCCCTGACTCACCTGTCTCTCCCAACTCACCCTCTTCCATCTCCTCAACCTCTCCACCTTCGTTCTCTCTCACCTCCTGCTCCTTCGCTCCCTCTTCCCTGCTCGGGCCAGCGGTGCCCCCCGTATCTCCGGAGTTTCTCCGTCGTGGAGCGGGGACGGGCTTCTCGCTCGGAGCTGCCGCAGCCGCGACTGCCGCACCGCCGACCGGACCCGTCGCGTCAGCACCCGCCCGGTTCGGACAGGCTCTGACGAGGTGTCCCTCCGCCCCACAGCCGAAGCATTTTACCTCCGACGATGTGGCAAACAGAGTATAATCGAAGTCATCCACTCGTACGATGAATCGATAATTAAACTCTTCCGCCCTGTTGTTTAATATCATGTAAACCTGCCGCCTATGCGACACCACATGGCGAAGCAGCGGAGATTTACACCCAGAAAGCAACTTTCTGATCGGGGAGACCACCTTACCGTGCCGGGACAGTTTTTGGAGCAGGAACTCGTCGCTGATGAAGGGGGGGACGTTGGACAGGGTGATCCGGGCTGCCGGCTGTGTGAGCGGCTGCACCGCCTCGAACAGCCCGTTCACCGTCACCCCGGTCTCCACCAGCAACTTTACCTGCTCCACCCTCTCTAAAAACAGGACCACAGCTCGGTTCATTCGGGCTGCCGACTTCACCGAGCTGTGTCCGATCCGCTCCCCCACG
>NW_027466196.1:1397500-1422500 GCF_046127955.1 Nelusetta ayraudi | reverse complement strand
TAGCTAGTTCAGTTCAATCCCAGACTCATCACCAGCTGCTGCCAGTGTATTGAACACATTGTGAAACATTGTGTGGCTGAGAAAATGCTCCTCCAACCCTGACAGGAAGTTTAGCTTTGAAACTGCTCTCACCTGCGATGTGCACAGTTGTATTCTGTTCAGTTTGATGGCAGATCCCCTCCTGTGTGACGACGCAGTAGTAGATGCCACTCTGCTTCACATTGATTTCCCAAATCTTGTCAAATCGTCCTTCTTTCCATTCAGACTTTGTCTCCACAGCATCTTTGATGGGTTTTCGAGTGCTGTCCTGCCACTCCATGGTGGGTTCTGGAAAAGCGCCTTTAACCTCACACTTAAGGTTTGTCATGCTGACTGTGTCATGACTATGAATGACTGGTTTGGGGCATGCACCTGTGAATGACAGACAAGTAATTATTATATTTATGAAGACATAAATGTTATTTTATAAAGTTTCATCACAACAGACAAACAGAGTGAAACACAAACCCTGCACAGCTTCAACTGTTGATTATTATTGATGATTATTGTTGATTATTAATGCATCAGTGGACTTTTTCTGACATATCAGACTTATTCAGTGCACAGAAGGACACACAACCCATGCTGAGCTTCAGTTGATGTGGAACCTAATGACAAATAGTCGCTCCTCAGCTGTGGTGTAGTGAAGGAAAAGTATAAGAGTGTAGGATGTGCTATGACTTTACACCTGATGGGGGTTAATGAGAGTTCAAACTGTGTGATAGCAGCTACTTGAACTTTAGACAGTGAAACAAAATCTTGTCCAAACTAATATTGTTGTTTTACAATAACCACTTACTGATGTACATTAGAAAGAACACAATAAACTGGAGGTAACATCTACTGCTACTGTTTTCATTACTGTGGCTGTATTAATGATAAGATAATGATTTTTAGTTCAACAAACATTTCTCTAGAAAGTTCTCCAGTCTGTCCTGTTCTGGTTCCAACCGGTTCCTCACGGACAAAACAGACAAAACAGTCATCGAGTGTTTAGAGACCACGTGACGTCACTCACCGTTAATCTTTTCCTCCGTCCGATCTTTTAAGATGCAACCTGAAAGACAGAAACAAGAGACACCAGGTCACCGCAGGCCTCACAAATCAAACACCTGCCACTCAGGTAAGAAAGAGGATGAAGGATGAATGGGGGGAATTGCTTGTATAGCGCCATCCAGTGGTTAAAAAGAAAATAACACCTCACTAAGTCTGTCTATTAATGCTTCCTTCTGTCCAATAATGACTTAAAAGAGTCCTAGTAGTATTTTAACTGCACTGTATGAGGTGTGAAGTGCCTGACTGGACTACCAGTGACTATAAACACACTTTGTGCTTCAGTAATTGAATTTTTTGAAAGGTTTTCCCCATAAAAAGAGGAACAAAGTTCATCCGGATGCAGTTAAAACAGAAGTATGTTCACACAAAGTTGACTGGCCTGAATGCTGCATATCACAGCTTCATCTAAAATAACAACAATGTTGTGTGTGTGTGTGTGTGTTTGATGAAGACACTCACCAACAGTCAGAGAAATGCGAGATTTTGTAGTTTTCTTTCCATTTTCGTCGATATAAAGACACTCATAATTTCCTGTGTCCTTCACCAGTGCCTTGTGGATGACGATGGAGGCGTTGCCTGATTTCAGATCTTCATCAAAGAGTTTGACTCGTCCTTCAAACTGTGGATCTTGGTCTCCTTTGCCTTGTCCGTAAACATCGCCGCCATCGTCTGGATCATAAAAGAACACCTCCTTGGTGCCGTTCACCTTCCAGTCAAACTGCACTCTGATGTCAGAGCCCACGGAGCAGCTCAGAAGCACTTCACTGCTTTCGTTCGTCTTAATGGAGATGACAGGAACATCTAAACGGGTTAGAAAAACTGGGTGTTTAGAAACAGAATAAAAAAGAAGCCAAAAGTGAGATGGAGTGAATGGAGAAGACCCAGAGAGCAGCGACAGGTCCTCAGGGTCTCTGCCTCACAGTCACCGAGTCCAGGAAACTGAACTTTTTCTTTCATTTATTCAAGATGTGATTTAATCATTTCACAAATAAACAATTTCTTATTTCATGGAAATATTTTATTACCTTAAATATTATTGACGACCAACCTCAAGGGGGCGCCAAATAGTTGGTTCTAAACAATCTGATAAGAATAAATTCAGCGGGGTTTTCTCACAAAGATAAAAAAAATAAATGAATGAATACAATCAGATGTTAAAAACTGTGAGAAGAAATCTTCTCCAATTACAGTGACCTCTAGTTAGGCCACGCCCTCGTTCATAGCACAACTCTGACCATGAGTGAGGACCTCCCAGGAGGAACGACTGTCATTCTCAACATTATTGAAACCGGTTTGTGTTTCAAATCAACACAATTATTGTGTGTGTGTGTGTGTGTGTGTGTGTGTGTGTGTGTGTGTGTGTGTGTGTGTGTGTTTGTGTGTTGTCTTTGTTTGGATTGTTTTCCTGCTCTGGAATCTGGAATTTTGTGTTTGTTTCCATTAAAACAATCTGAATTTAAAATTGTGTAAAATATACAAGTCTACATTTTTTATGCACGAGACAAAAGTGATGCTGAATTATTTCCATATTTTCACCTCCCTTGATTCGACCAGAAGTGACACTGCTGACCGGAAGTGGGCCAGTCGGACCAGCACAAGCAAGCTGTGATTTTCTGCTGCAGTAAAAATAAAGTTATCTTAGAGGAGACCCTAAATAATTCAATCAGTCTGCAGTGATTCCTTCACTTCCGGTCTTAAATGTGATGTTTACAAAACGGTGAATTTATCTCCATCCTGCCTATCAGGAAAAACAGGATGTGGCGCAAGACTCCGCACCGCTGGCACGAGGCCATGCGGCTGATCAATCATTAAATCGGTCGCGCGCGCACACGTAGCCGGTGGTGACGCAGCATGTTCAGCCTCCTGGCGGCTGGAATAACGGCTCGGACTTCATTTAAAGAAAAAAAAAAAGTCCTGACGTCATCAATGATCGATCGATCGATCGATCGGTTTGATTGACAGCCAGACAAAGCCAATCAAATGAGATCATCTCACCGTCTCCAGAGGCCGCCGCGAGGCAGCTGAGCAGCAGACAGACGCCCCCCAGCGACAGCAGCGCCATGACCAGTAGGACCAGTGGTACCAGTGGACCAGTGGGACCAGTGGATGCAGTGGAGCCTGAGCTCAGCTTCTTCCCACAGCAGCAGCAGCAGAACTTCCGGTGATCAGTGTCTCCTGCCAGATGGACTCCGGGTGTCTGCCCGCTTTACAGGAAGTGCGTTGCTTTTATACGATCGGGGCACCTGCACGTCAGTGACGTCACATCCATGCCAACCGTTTAATCCCCTCCCCCCCTCCCCATCCAGCCCCGCCCCACCAGAGAGAAACGAAACCTGAAAGAAAAAAACAACAACAAACTGTTGTTTTGACTCGAACAGTGAAACTGAACACAACCAGTTTGTCACGCAGGAATTGACACGTCCACCACGATAAGAGCCGTTTAGAGAGAGAGAGAGAGAGAGAGAGAGAGAGAGAGAGAGAGAGAGAGAAAGAGAGACAGAGACAGAGAGAGAGAGGGAGAGAGGGGGGGGGGAAAGAGAGAGAGAGAGAGAGAGAGAGAGAGAGAGAGAGGGTGAGAGAGAGAAACAGAGAGAGAAACAGAGAGAGAGAGAGAGAGACAGAGAGAGAGAGAGAGAGAGAGAGAGAGAGGGTGAGAGAGAGAAACAGAGAGAGAAACAGAGAGAGAGACATAGACAGAGAGGGAGAGAGGGAGAGGGAGAGAGTGAGAGACAGAGAGAGAGATATATAGAGAGAGGGAGAGATAGAGAGAGGGGGGGGGAGACTTTGTCTTTGTCACGTTCAAGGACAAAGAGTTACACACAACCAACAGTGGAGCTCGTGGAGTCCAGATTCCAATCAGCCAATCAGCTGCCTCCATCCTCCATCCCTCCATCCTCCATCCTCCATCCTCCATCCCTCCATCCTCCATCCTCCATCCCTCCATCCCTCATCCACGAACCTCAGCATTCTTCCGTCCAGATGTTCTCTGTCCAAGCACTCAGTCTGGATTCATGAACACGAGAGGAAAACTACAACAACTACAACATGAACAACTACAACTACAACAACTACAGATGTGATGTGGAAACAGGAAGTGCAAACATTAGAAAACAAAACATGAAAAGTTATTGCCATGAAAAAGTCAGTTGTTGTTGATGATGATTGTGTGTGTGTGTGTATGTATGTGTGTGTGTGTGTGTGTGTGTGTGTGTGTGTGTGTGTGTGTGTGTGTGTGTGTGTTTTAAATGAGCCAAATCAGCTTTTAAATCAGATTTGAATCCAGTTTATATCAGTTGGTCTCATCTGAAGTCAACGAAAACATTTTGACTGAAACACCAGCGGTGAGGAATAACTGGTCCCAGCAGGTTTATGGTATGTCAACAACAGCACACACACACACACACACACACACACACACACACACACACACACACACACACACACACACACACACATCTCTGGACTTTTTTCCTGTTTGTTTGTTGTAGTTTTGTGGGTCTGCCACTGCACCCAGTGCCTCTGTGTTCATGCAGTGCACAAAGTCTCAACAACAACAACAACAACAACAACAACAACAGTCCACAGGCGTCGCAACCTGCCACTCAGCCAGACTGCAGCAGTCACTTCCTGTTTGTCGGCAGGAAGTGAAGCTTGTCAGCAGCAGCTTCCTGAGTGCCGGGAGAGAGAGTGAGGCGTCAACACAACCTCAACACTTGTACAAAATGACAAACACACAATTAGAGATGATGCTGAGCTGCTGAGGGGATCCCAGGTTCTACTGAGAAGGTTCTACGAGGTTCCACTGAGCAGGTTCTGCTGGTGGCACCAGACTATGGATGGGTCCTCCAGGGCACTTGAGTGCTGCTGCTTTGACTGTGAAGGTGCTGCAGGAAGCCACCTCACTGTCTACCTTCTCCTGAAGGGGCTTCCACTCCAGAACAGTTCAAGTTCAACAGATGACTTCAGCACAGCGTCAGTGAGTCAGTGCAGAAACTGGGGGCCCTAAAGATGACATGTGGTGAGATGTTGTAAGGCAATGAGGACAGCAGGGGGCGCCATGCCACAGGGAATTAGCCCACCAAGCAGACAAGAAGGTCAGGAAGACACAGGAGGTGTGATTGACTCTGGTCTGGTTCAGTACCAGCAAAGATCACCTGGTTGGGTCTGTAGATAAACCAGGTGGAACATGAGTTACTGACTGGTTACATGAGTTACTGACTGCTTTACATGAGTTACTGACTGCTTACTGGGGTTACATTAGTTACTGGCTGGTTACATGAGTTACTGACTGGTTACTGGGGTTACATTAGTTACTGACTGGTTACATGAGTTACATGAGTTATTGACTGCTTACATGAGTTACTGACTGGTTACAAGAGTTACTGACTGCTTACATGAGTTACTGACTGCTTACATTAGTTACTGACTGGTTACATGAGTTACTGGCTGGTTACATGAGTTACTGACTGCTTACATGAGTTACATGAGTTACTGACTGGTTACTGGGGTTACTGACTGGTTACATGAGTTTCTGACTGGTTACATGAGTTACTGACTGGTTACATGAGTTACTGACTGGTTACTGGGGTTACATTAGCAACCTGTCGCTGACCGGCACCTTTCCCACTTGAACCTCTCATTGGCTCGATGTTGACAGTCAGAATGTGTGAATGATAACCCAAAACACCCAGGTGGTTCTGGATGGTTCTGGATGGTTCTGATGGTTCTATGAGCTAAACCCGTTGGTGGTGCTTCAAAGACTCTGATTTGTTTGCAACTTTGCTTCATTTTCCATTGACATTCCAGCAACATGTTTCCTCCATGACATCTCAGGATAGATTGTTTCCTCCTATGAGGTGGCTCACCACAACACTCCATCCATCTGCTGCTGCTCCGCTACCCGCCTCTGACACACTGGAGAACCCACTGGCCCAGCAGTCAAACAGTTGGACCACCCTGTGATAGACTGGAAAATAAAGGTCACACGTTTTGATAAAGAACCTGCGCGCATGCACACACACACACACACACACACACACACACACACACACAGACACACACACACACACACACACAGACACACACACACACACAGCCACTGAGCAAACACACACACTTGACCTCTCTTTGGTTCGGTCACATCAATTTATTTGGCCCTTTAGTTCGGTCAGGTAGAGAGCAGTCATGTGAGTCTCCCACAGTGTGTGTGTGTGTGTGTGTGTGTGTGTGTGTGAGTGTGTGTGTGTTAGTGTTGGCCTTGGACATATTTCACAGCTGTTTCCAGTGGGCGGAGCCAGCGAGGGAGGCTGTCATTGACATTCCAGTGGTCCAGTGAGACACTGCAGAAGAAGCAGCAGCAGCAGCAGATCTTTGACTTCCTGGTTGGTGGAACTGGAGTGAGAGGTGGAGTGAGAGGTGGAGTAAGAGGGGGGGTGAGAGGTGGAGTGAGAGAGGGAGTGAGAGGTGGAGTGAGAGAGGGAGTGAGAGGGGGAGTGAGAGGTGGAATGAGAGAGGGAGTGTGAGGGGGAGTGAGAGGTGTAGTGTGAGGGGGAGTTAGAGGTGGAGTAAGAGGTGGAGTGAGAGGGGGAGTGAGAGGTGGAGTGAGAGAGGGAGTGAGAGGGGGAGTGAGAGGTGGAGTGAGAGAGGGAGTGAGAGGTGTAGTGTGAGGGGGAGTTAGAGGTGGAGTAAGAGGTGGAGTGAGAGGTGGAGTGAGAGGGGGAGTAAGAGGTGGAGTGAGAGGGGGGTGAGAGGTGGAGTGAGAGAGGGAGTGAAAGGTGGAGTGAGAGAGGGAGTGAGAGGTGGAGTGAGTGGTGTAGTGTGAGGGGGAGTTAGAGGTGGAGTAAGAGGGGGAGTGAGAGGTGGAGTGAGAGAGGGAGTGAGAGGTGGAGTGAGAGGTGGAGCGAGAGAGGGAGTGAGAGAGGGAGTGTGAGGGGGAGTGAGAGGTGTAGTGTGAGGGGGAGTTAGAGGTGGAGTAAGAGGTGGAGTGAGAGGTGGAGTGAGAGGGGGAGTGAGAGGTGGAGTGAGAGAGGGAGTGAGAGGGGGAGTGAGAGGTGGAGTGAGAGAGGGAGTGTGAGGGGGAGTGAGAGGTGTAGTGTGAGGGGGAGTTAGAGGTGGAGTAAGAGGTGGAGTGAGAGGTGGAGTGAGAGGGGGAGTAAGAGGGGGGTGAGAGGTGGAGTAAGAGGTGGAGTGAGAGGTGGAGTGAGACAGGGAGTGAGAGGTGGAGTGAGAGGGGGAGTGAGAGAGGGAGTGAGAGAGGGAGTTAGAGGTGGAGTGAGAGGGGGGGTGAGGGGTGGAGTGAGAGAGGGAGTGAAAGGTGGAGTGAGAGGGGGAGTGAGAGGTGGAGTGAGAGAGGGAGTGAGAGGTGGAGTGAGTGGGGGAGTGAGAGGGGGAGTGAGAGAGGGAGTGAGAGGGGGAATGAGAGATGGAGTGAGAGGGGGAGTGAGTGGAGTGAGAGGTGGAGTGAGAGGGGGAGTGAGAGAGGTAGTGAAAGGTGAAGTGAGAGGTGGAGTGAGTGGGAGAGTGAGAGGTGGAGTGAGAGGTGGAGTGAGTGGGGGAGTGAGAGGTGGAGTGAGAGGGGGAGTTAGAGGTGGAGTGAGTGGGGGAGTGAGAGGTGGAGTGAGAGGGGGAGTGAGAGGTGGAGTGTCAGAGCGAGTGAGAGGTGGAGTGAGAGGGGGAGTGAGAGGTGGAGTGAGAGGTGGAGTGAGTGGAGTGTCACCCAGATGATATATATATCATAAGATATGACTTAATTGGTTTATTGTTGTTATTTTATTTTTAAATGTATTATCAGCCTGTGGAAGAAGGTCGCTATTGAAATTTATCATTAATCAGGGGGCTGAAATTAAAATGTGATTTTTTATCTTCTTCTGCCGCATTATCCAGGGTTGGGTCGCGGGGGCAGCGGCCTCAGCAGAGATGCCCAGACCTCCCTGGCCCCGGTCACCTCCTCCAGCTCAACCCCAAGGCGTTCCCAGGCCAGCCGGGAGACATAGTCCCTCCAGCGTGTCCTGGGTCTTCCCCGAGGCCTTCTCCCGGTGGGACATGCCCAGAACACCTGCCCAGGGAGGCGTCCAGGGGGCATCCGGAACAGATGCCCGAGCCACCTCAGCTGGCCCTTTTCGATGCGATCTTCTATACCCGCCTATTCCTATTCAGGGTCCTGGGGGTCTGCTGGGGCCTCTCCCAGCTGTCTTAGGGTGAAGGCAGGGTGACAACCTGGACAAGTGGCCAGTGCATCGCAGGGCCTCATAGAGACAAACAACCATTCACACTCACATGCAAACCTACGGACAATTTAGAGCGTTCAATTGACCTCACAAGCATGTGTTTGGACTGTGGGAGGAAGCTGGAGAACCCGGAGAGAACCCAGCAGACACAGGGAGAACATGCAAACTCCACACAGAAAGGTCCCAGGTCCAGGCCCCGGAATCGAACCCACGACATTCTTGCTGTGAGGCTGCAGCACTAACCACTGCGCCACCGTGTTGCCAGGGGTTGCACGACCTATCAATAAAACACACACAAACCTCCTCAGTTCCTCTGGAATCCTTTCAGCAGGAATTGGTCCAGAGGGTTGGAGGACCAACAGCTGCTCCTGGGCTCACTCAAAAAGTCCAAAAAACAAAACAAAAAGTAGCGCTAAAGT
Source organism: Nelusetta ayraudi (assembly GCF_046127955.1). Lineage (NCBI taxonomy): Eukaryota > Metazoa > Chordata > Actinopteri > Tetraodontiformes > Monacanthidae > Nelusetta > Nelusetta ayraudi. The sequence continues at coordinate 1,413,760 of NW_027466196.1, read as the reverse complement.
TACCAAAGTGTGACCCCTGGCTGCTTGGTTCCATGGGCGTCTGGCAAAGTTGGAAAAGAGACGAGAAAAAGGAAAACTGAAACTGAATAAAAAGTGAATTTTAACGCATCCAGCCAGCCAATCAGAGTGAAGGAGACGACAATCTACACAGTAGCTCCTGCAACCTGCAACACAAAGCTGCAATGAAACTTTACTAGCACTGCTTTCCAGGAGGTGTGACCACACTGTGAGCCAATCAACACACGACTCAGAGTTCTGAAGTTTTATTAAAATCTTTGCAACAATCTGTGAAAAGCTGCTTTCAGAAATACAAAAGTTAATGCAGTAAAAACAAAAACAAGAATCATGTTGACGTTGATCAGGTGACCTCAGTGACGGAGCTCATGACCAATCAGAGGGAATCAGTGATGACCAGCAGTGGAGGAACCATCAACCAATCAGAAGATCCAGATTTTACAGCGTAAACAAAAGATCAGTGGTAAAATAATAAAAGCACCACAGCAGAGAAACAATGATGATGAGTTTCATTGATCATGGAGTCAATATCAGTGCTATGATGTTAAAAAAATGACTTCCCTCTGCTGATTAATATTCCACTGACAGAGCAGCTCATCACTCTGAGGAGCATCGCAGAGAGGAACAGCAATAATACAATTATCATCATCATCATCATCATCATCATCACCTTCATCAGTGCAACAAATTCAAACACACTCATTTTTCATGTTCATGCTAGACTTCAGGGGAGAGTCTACATCATTGGGTTGTCAGCTTCCCCTGCTGGAAGAACAGAGAACTGCGTTCAGTCACAGAAGTCAATCAGAGACACATCGTCTGAGTGGATGAGACGCTGTTTTCTGTTGGGTTTGAGTATTTGAGCTGGTTACCATGTGGAGACTTTGGTGTCTTCCTCTCCTTGGGATTCTTGTACACATTAAAACTGACAAGACCAAAAACACACACAAAAAAGGAGAGCACTGAGACCACTGAGACCAATGGTGACAACACCGGAGGACCCTGGAAGAGAAGCAGAAGTGGAGATCAAGGGTCAGACTGTGACTGCAGATCAGAACCATCAGAACCTGAACATCTCAGCTGAAGAACTGAAGGTGTTGTGTTGCTGCTCAGACTGCACTGAGCTGAATGGGATGTGAGATCTGATCAGAGTCCAGAATCTCTCACCTGGGTCAGTGAGAGTCTGAGGGTGTCAGCAGAGTGAAGGATGGAGAGGAAGCAGGTGACTCAACAGGAAGTGACTTCCTGTGTTCTCACTGTGCAGTCACAACAGCAGCGCAGTGATGGATTTATAAATACTCCTGAAATCATCTCAGGACCTAAGAAGATCTTCAATCAGACTCCACAGATCAATACACACTGACAGTCTGACTGAGCTGATCAGATATTGATGAGTGCTGCAGAGGTTTTACTTCCTGTCAGCTTTGACCTCACCCTTCATCATCAGTGAAATGTTTCCACTCAGACTGGATGACAGGAGGAGCTTCCTCTAGACATGATGAAGGAACCAGGCTGAGCTTTTCATCTGACCTCTGACCTAGCTTGTTGTTGTTGTTCCCTCAGCAGTCATCACCTGGTTGTCCAACCTTAAGGAAACACTTTTCTAGTCTTCTGGGTGTTTCCAGGTTCTCAGGACTGAGCATGCTCTGTTCCTGCCCTGGTCAGCTGTGACATCACAGTGGTGACATCACAGCAGTGACATCACCTCTGAAGGCTTCAGCCAATCCAGCACCAGAAGAGGCAAACTGATGCAGCTTCATGTCCAGGAGCTTCAGGTTCCAGTCCTGGTTCCAGTCCTGGGTCCAGTCATTTAGTTCTGGTGCAACGTTGCACCACTAGATGGTCCCTGACCTGCACCTGGTGTCACGTGGCCCCGCCCCCTGCTGATCCTGAACTGAGCTCCACCAACTGTGGACCAACTCCAACATCTAACAGTCTTAAGGTGGTCACATGTCTGCTGTTTGCTTGTCCAGACTGAACTACCCACAATCCTTTTCACCAGGCCGATGTTCTAATGGTTTCACAGGAGGAAGCAGAGAAAGACCTGCTGACCTGAGAAGAACCACTGACACCTTCAGCTCTGAGTTTCAGCATCTCCACCTGGTTCCCTCCCAGTCACCTGGTTCCCTCCGAGTCACCTGGTTCCCTCCCAGCCACCTGGTTCCTTCCTAGTCACCTGGTTCCCTCCTAGTCACCTGGTTCCCTCCCAGCCACCTGGTTCCCTTCTAGCCACCTGGTTCCCTCCTAGTCACCTGGTTCCCTCCCAGCCACCTGGTTCCCTCCCAGTCAGCAGTCTGCTGCTGGGACTGGAGTCTCCCTGTGGAACCAGAACACTTCCTGTCTGTCTGTCTGTGCTGGTGTCCATCCTGCTGCACCATGGTGAGAACCTGCACTGCCTTCAGCTTTGGTCTGATGACGTCACCTTTGTAGCCAGTTCAGTTCAGTCCCAGACTCATCACCAGCTGCTGCCAGTGTATTGAACACATTGTGAAACATTGTGTGGCTGAGAAAATGCTTCTCCAACCCTGACAGGAAGTTTAGCTTTGAAACTGCTCTCACCTGGGATGTGCACAGCTGTTTTCCCTTCAATTTGATGGCAAATCTCCTCCTGTGTGACGACGCAGTAGTAGATGCCACTCTGGGTCACATTGATTTCCCAAATCTTGTCAAATCGTCCGTCTTCTTTCTGTTGAGACTTTATCTCCACAGCATCTTTGATGGGTTTTCGAGCGCTGTTCTGCCACTCGATGGTGGGTTCTGGAAAAGCACCTTCAATCTCACACTTAAGGTTTGACATGTCAACATGGATGTATGGTTTGGGGCATGCACCTGTGAATGACAGACAAGTAATTATTATATTTATGAAGACATAAATGTTATTTTATGAAGTTTCATCACAACAGACAAACAGAGTGAAACACAAACCCTGCACAGCTTCAACTGTTGATTATTATTGATGATTATTGTTGATTATTAATGCATCAGTGGACTTTTTCTGACATATCAGACTTATTCAGTGCACAGAAGGACACACAACCCATGCTGAGCTTCAGTTGATGTGGAACCTAATGACAAATAGTCGCTCCTCAGCTGTGGTGTAGTGAAGGAAAAGTATAAGAGTGTAGGATGTGCTATGACTTTACACCTGATGGGGGTTAATGAGAGTTCAAACTGTGTGATAGCAGCTACTTGAACTTTAGACAGTGGAACAAAATCTTGTCCAAACTAATATTGTTGTTTTACAATAACCACTTACTGATGTACATTAGAAAGAACACAATAAACTGGAGGTAACATCTACTGCTACTGTTTTCATTACTGTGGCTGTATTAATGATAAGATAATGATTTTTAGTTCAACAAACATTTCTCTAGAAAGTTCTCCAGTCTGTCCTGTTCTGGTTCCAACCGGTTCCTCACGGACAAAACAGACAAAACAGTCATCGAGTGTTTAGAGACCACGTGACGTCACTCACCGTTAATCTTTTCCTCCGTCCGATCTTTTAACGTTTTAAAAACTGGAGGATGCGCGCGACCCGGCGTCGCTGGGTGAGCGTGACGTCACCACCAAAGCGCTCGTTCCCGGGCGGACGGCGGCAGTCAGTGGAGTCATATCAGCGCCAGGTTGAAAGCGCAGACGAGCCGTTATCAGCTCGTTTAAACGGCATGATTGTCGGATTTACGACAGTTAAACAGCTGCACTTTAACTTTACGACCGCCGTCGACGGACGCGCTACTAGCTAGCACGTCGGCCCGCGAGGAAAGTGACTTTACGGCGCGGGAAACAAACAGTCAAGGACGGAAAGTGTCCGGATGGAAACGGCGATTTCCACCTGTGATGACGTCACCAGCTTTAGCTCAGTGGACACAAACACTGGCCAGAATAAAAGCCGTTTTGTGTATTTTATTTACTTTTAGTGCCACATGTAGAGCTTTCGATAGAACTTTATTTAACGCAATTAAAAGTGACAGCGAAGAATCTGACCAATGATGTTCGACATCTCTGCGATCCGTGAGCCCCTAGAAACAAGACAAGCCAATCAGCGTCCACCTGCGAGCCCACCTCGGCAACCCGCCGGACTTCGAACTCCGTCAGCCAATCACAGAGGGCTACCATGATATCACGACCGCGAGTTGTTCGTCAAAGTCTGATATGATCCAATGACAGCGCAGCGGCGTCAAACCACGGGGGTTAGTAGCCAATGACACGAGCCGCCCGACCGCGAACGAAGGAGAACTTTCTAGAACTTTCTCCGCCTGAGAGACTTTGACAACCGGACAAAAGTGTTCCATCGCGGAGAACCCACCGGTATGAATGACATTAAAACACTGAAATGTTTACTTTTTAAACCGGGTTAAATATTTATTGTCTTTTAAAAGCCAATTCCAACAAAAACAATGCATTTTTCGATCTTTAAAAGCGATTTATTGCCATTTTTTAGCCCCTCTGAGAAACTTTACTGGATATCTGTGGACACCTGCTGGACGTCAACTGAACTGCACTTTCTTAAATTTCTCACACACACTTTGGTGCGTCGAGCTATAATTAAGCAAGAACGTTGTTGACACGTTGGCAAACAATTTCAGCAAGTTGCATCCTGATGACCCATTAATAAGGTGAACTTTATTTCCCCTGAAAATAAATTGAATAAAATAACACAAATAAACAAGGTTTTAATTTTCCTATTTTAAATGATTTAAATCTTTATAAATTGGACATCCCCAAAAACTATCATCACACTGTGACAACCCCTGAGTGTCTGCTGTGTTCTGATGTGAGGGACAGCTGTTGCTTCCAAGGCATTTGTTGTACTACACAGTTAAAAATGAAGCCAAACTAACACGCAGTGGCATGGACTATTGGAAGGAACTGTAAGAGGTTAAGATGCAACCTGAAAGACAGAAACAAGAGACACCAGGTCACCACCGGTCTCACAAATCAAACACCTGACACTCAGGTAAGAAAGAGGATGAAGGATGAATGGGGGGAATTGCTTGTATAGCGCCATCCAGTGGTTAAAAAGAAAATAACACCTAGCTAAGTCTGTCTATTAATGCGTCTTTCTGTCCAATAATGACTTAAAAGAGTCCTAGTAGTATTTTAACTGCACTGTATGAGGTGTGAAGTGCCTGACTGGGCTACCAGTGACTATAAACACACTTTGTGCTTCAGTAATTGAATTTTTTGAAAGGTTTTCCCTATAAAAAGAGGTACAAAGTTCATCCGGATGCAGTTAAAACAGAAGTATGTTCACACAAAGTTGACTGGCCTGAATGCTGCATATCACAGCTTCATCTAAAATAACAACAATGTGTGTGTGTGTGTGTGTGTGTGTTTGATGAAGACACTCACCAACAGTCAGAGAAATGCGAGATTTTGTAGTTTTCTTTCCATTTCCGTGTATATAAAAACACTCATAATTTCCTGTGTCCTTCACCAGTGCCTTCTGGATGACGATGGAGGCGTTGCCTGATTTCAGACCTTCATCAAAGAGTTTGACTCGTCCTTTAAACTGTGGATCTTGGTCTCCTTTGCCTTGTCCGTAAACATTGCCGCCATCGTCTGGATCATAAAAGAACACCTCCTTGGTGTCGTTCACCTTCCAGTCAAACTTCTTCTCTCTGATGTCCAAGAAGCAGCTCAGAAGCACTTCACTGCTTTCGTTCGTCTTAATGGAGATGACAGGAACATCTAAACGGGTTAGAAAAACTGGGTGTTTAGAAACAGAATAAAAAAGAAGCCAAAAGTGAGATGGAGTGAATGGAGAAGACCCAGAGAGCAGCGACAGGTCCTCAGGGTCTCTGCCTCACAGTCACTGAGTCCAGGAAACTGAACTTTTTCTTTCATTTATTCAAGATGTGATTTAATCATTTGACAGATAAACAATTTCTTATTTCATGGAAATATTTAATTACCTTAAATATTATTGACGACCAACCTCAAGGGGGCGCCAAAGAGTTGGTTCTAAACAATCTGATAAGAATAAATTCAGCGGGGTTTTCTCACAGATAAAAAAAATAAATGAATGAATAAAATCAGATGTTAAAAACTGTGAGAAGAAATCTTCTCCAATGGCAGGGACCTCTAGTTAGGCCACGCCCTCGTTCATAGCACAACTCTGACCATGAGTGAGGACCTCGGCTGTCATTCTTAACATTATTGAAACCAGTTTGCGTTTCAGATCAACACAATTGGTGTGTGTGTGTGTGTGTGTGTGTGTGTGTGTGTGTGTGTGTTGTTTTTGTTTGGATTGTTTTCCTGCTCTGGAATCTGGAATTTTGTGTTTGTTTCCATTAAAACAATCTGAATTTAAAATTGTGTAAAATGTACAAGTCTACATTTTTTATGCACGAGACAAAAGTGATACACACACGTGATGAACGAAGTGTGGTTGTTGCTAACCGGAAGTGGGCCAGTCGGACCAGCACCAGCACACTGCTGTGATTTTCTGCTACAGTAAAAATAAAGTTATCTTAGAGGAGACCCTAAACAATTCAATCAGTCTGCAGTGATTCCTTCACTTCCGGTCTTAAATGTGATGTTTAGAAAACGGTGAACTTATCTCCATCCTGCCTATCAGGAAAAACAAGATGTGGCGCAAGACTCTGCACCGCTGGCACGAGGCCATGCGGCTGATCAATCATTAAATCGGTGGCGCGCGCTGGGCCCGTACCGGATGGTCGCGCGCGCACACGTAGGCGGTGGTGACGCAGCATGTTCAGCCTCCTGGCGGCTGGAATAACGGCTCGGACTTCATTTAAAGAAAAAAAAAAAAAAAGAAAAAAAGTCCTGACGTCATCAATGATCGATCGATCGATCGATCGGTTTGATTGACAGCCAGACAAAGCCAATCAAATGAGATCATCTCACCGTCTCCAGAGACCGCCGCGAGGCAGCTGAGCAGCAGACAGACGCCCCCCAGCGACAGCAGCGCCATGGCCAGTGGGACCAGTGGATGCAGTGGAGCCTGAGCTCAGCTTCTTCCCACAGCAGCAGCAGCAGCAGCAGAACTTCCGGTGATCAGTGTCTCCTGTCAGATGGACTCCGGGCGTCTGCCCGCTTTACAGGAAGTGCGTTGCTTTTATACGATCGGGGCACCTGCACCCTCCCCCCCTCCCACTTCCCATCCAGCCCCGCCCCGCCAGAGAGAAACGAAACCTGAAAGAAAAAAACAACAAACTGTTGTTTTGACTCGAACAGTGAAACTGAGCACAACCAGTTTGTCACGCAGGAACTGACACGTCCACGACGATAAGAGCCGTTTAGAGAGAGAGAGAGAGGGAGAGAGAGAGAGAGAGAGAGAGAGAGAGGGAGAGGAAGGGAGAGAGAGAGGGGGGGAGAGGAAGAGGAAGGGAGAGGGAGGGAGAGGGAGGGAGAGGAAGGGAGAGAGAGAGAGAGAGAGAGAGAGAGAGAGAGAGAGAGAGAGAGAGACTTTGTCACGTTCAAGGACAAAGAGTTACACACAACCAACAGTGGAGCTCATGGAGTCCAGATTCCAATCAGCCAATCAGCTGCCTCCATCCTCCATCCCTCCATCCTCCATCCACGATGTTGTAGTTTTGTGGGTCTGCCACTGCACCCAGTGCCTCTGTGTTCATGCAGTGCACAAAGTCTCAACAACAACAACAACAACAACAACAACAACAACAACAGTCCACAGGCGTCACAACCTGCCACTCAGCCAGACTGCAGCAGTCACTTCCTGTTTGTCGGCAGGAAGTGAAGCTTGTCAGCAGCAGCTTCCTGAGTGCCGGGAAATAGAGCGAGGCGTCAACACAACCTCAACACTTGTACAAAATGACAAACACACAATTAGAGATGATGCTGAGCTGCTGAGGGGATCCCAGGTTCTACTGAGAAGGTTCTATGAGGTTCCACTGAGCAGGTTCTGCTGGTGGCACCAGACTATGGATGGGTCCTCCAGGGCACTTGAGTGCTGCTGCTTTGACTGTGAAGGTGCTGCAGGAAGCCACCTCACTGTCTACCTTCTCCTGAAGGGGCTTCCACTCCAGAACAGTTCAAGTTCAACAGATGACTTCAGCACAGCGTCAGTGAGTCAGTGCAGAAACTGGGGGCCCTAAAGATGACATGTGGTGAGATGTTGTAAGGCAATGAGGACAGCAGGGGGCGCCATGCCACAGGGAATTAGCCCACCAAGCAGACAAGAAGGTCAGGAAGACACAGGAGGTGTGATTGCCTCTGGTCTGGTTCAGTACCAGCAAAGATCACCTGGTTGGGTCTGTAGATAAACCAGGTGGAACATGAGTTACTGACTGCTTACTGGGGTTACATTAGTTACTGATTGGTTACATGAGTTACTGACAGGTTACATGAGTTACTGACTGCTTACTGGGGTTACATTAGTTACTGACTGCTTACATGAGTTACTGACTGCTTACTGGGGTTACATGAGTTACTGACTGGTTACTGGGGTTACTGACTGCTTACATGAGTTACTGACTGCTTTACATGAGTTACTGGGTGGTTACTGGGGTTACATGAGTTACTGACTGCTTACTGGGGTTACATTAGTTACTGACTGGTTACATGAGTTACTGACTGATTACATTAGTTACTGACTGGTTACATGAGTTACTGGCTGCTTACATGAGTTACTGACTGCTTACTGGGGTTACTGGCTGGTTACTGGGGTTACATTAGTTACTGACTGGTTACATGAGTTACTGACTGGTTACTGGGGTTACATTAGCAACCTGTCGCTGACCGGCACCTTTCCCACTTGAACCTCTGATTGGCTGGACGTTGACAGTCAGAAGGTGTGAATGATGGAGCTCCTAGCGCTCTGCTAACAATCTAGAAGAAGAAAAGTGCTGCTTCAGCAACCGTTTTACCCCCCCTCCCACTTCCCATCCAGCCAACGCACGACAGCAGTTTGTCACGCAGGAACTGACACGTCCACCACGATAAGAGTCGTTTAGAGAGAGAGAGAGAGAGAGAGTGAGTGAGAGAGAGGGGGGGGGTGTGGGAGAGAGAGGGAGAGGAAGGGAGAGAGAGAGGGGGGGGAGAGAGGAAGGGAGAGAGAGAGAGGCTGGGGAGAGGGAGAGGAAGGGAGAGAGAGAGAGAGAGAGAGAGAGAGAGAGAGAGAGAGAGAGAGAGACTTTGTCACGTTCAAGGACAAAGAGTTACACACAACCATCAGTGGAGCTTGTGGAGTCCAGATTCCAATCAGCCAATCAGCTGCCTCCATCCTCCATCCCTCCATCCCTCCATCCTCCATCCTCCATCCCTCATCCACGAACCTCAGCATTCTTCCGTCCAGATGTTCTCTGTCCAAGCACTCAGTCTGAATTCATGAACACGAGAGGAAAACTACAACAACTACAACATGAACAACTACAGCAATTACAGATGTAATGTGGAAACAGGAAGTGCAAACATTAGAAAACAAAACATGAAAAGTTATTGCCATGAAAAATAAATCAGTCAGTTGTTGTTGATGATGATTGTGTGTGTGTGTGTGTGTGTGTGTATGTGTGTGTGTGTGTGTGTGTGTGTGTGTGTGTGTGTTTTAAATGAGCCAAATCAGCTTTTAAATCAGATTTGAATCCAGTTTGTATCAGTTGGTCTCATCTGAACCCAAAGAAAACATTTTGACTGAAACACCAGCGGTGAGGAATAACTGGTCCCAGCAGGTTTATGGTATGTCAATAAACAGCACACACACACACACACACACACACACATCTCTGGACTCTTTTTCCTGTTTGTTTGTTGTAGTTTTGTGGGTCTGCCACTGCACCCAGTGCCTCTGTGTTCATGCAGTGCACAAAGTCTCAACAACAACAACAACAACAACAACAACAACAACAACAGTCCACAGGCGTCACAACCTGCCACTCAGCCAGACTGCAGCAGTCACTTCCTGTTTGTCGGCAGGAAGTGAAGCTTGTCAGCAGCAGCTTCCTGAGTGCCGGGAGATAGAGCGAGGCGTCAACACAACCTCAACACTTGTACAAAATGACAAACACACAATTAGAGATGATGCTGAGCTGCTGAGGGGATCCCAGGTTCTACTGAGAAGGTTCTATGAGGTTCCACTGAGCAGGTTCTGCTGGTGGCACCAGACTATGGATGGGTCCTCCAGGGCACTTGAGTGCTGCTGCTTTGACTGTGAAGGTGCTGCAGGAAGCCACCTCACTGTCTACCTTCTCCTGAAGGGGCTTCCACTCCAGAACAGTTCAAGTTCAACAGATGACTTCAGCACAGCGTCAGTGAATCAGTGCAGAAACTGGGGGCCCTAAAGATGACATGTGGTGAGATGTTGTAAGGCAATGAGGACAGCAGGGGGCGCCATGCCACAGGGAATTAGCCCACCAAGCAGACAAGAAGGTCAGGAAGACACAGGAGGTGTGATTGACTCTGGTCTGGTTCAGTACCAGCAAAGATCACCTGGTTGGGTCTGTAGATAAACCAGGTGGAACATGAGTTACTGACTGCTTACTGGGGTTACATTAGTTACTGACAGGTTACATGAGTTACTGACTGCTTACTGGGGTTACATGAGTTACTGACTGGTTACTGGGGTTACATTAGTTACTGACTGCTTACATGAGTTACTGACTGGTTACTGGGGTTACATTAGTTACTGACTGCTTACATTAGTTACTGACTGGTTACTGGGGTTACATGAGTTACTGACTGCTTACATGAGTTACTGACTGGTTACTGGGGTTACATTAGTTACTGACTGCTTACATGAGTTACTGACTGCTTACATGAGTTACTGACTGGTTACTGGGGTTACATTAGTTACTGACATTAGCAACCGGTCACTGACCGGCACCTTTCCCACTTGAACCTCTCATTGGCTGGACGTTGACAGTCAGAAGGTGTGAATGATGGAGCTCCTAGCGCTCTGCTAACAATCCAGAAGAAGAAAAGTGCTGCTTCAGCAAAATAATGAAACAATGAGTGATGACAAATATCTTCTCCTCCTGTTCCACCACAAGACTGAAAGCACGACGTGAACATCAATTAAACCACACGGTAGATCAGCCGTGGGAAAACTACGGCCCGGGGGCCAAATGCGGCCCTTCGGCTGAACTTGAAGAAATGATTTTAATATTCAGTCAGTCATCAAACAGCTGCATCTCCTCCATGTCTGCAGTGTTTGCAGAGTCATTTCAATAAAGAGCTCAACACTTTGGTGGTTCTAGGAGGTTCTGGGTGGTTCTGGGTGGTTATAAGAGCTAAACACCCTGGTGGTTCTGGATGGTTCTGGATGGTTCTAAAAGCTAAACACCCTGGTGGTCCAGGGGTGGTTCTAGGAGGTTCTGGGTGGTTCTGGATGGTTCTAAGAGCTAAACACCCTGGTGGTTCTGGGTGGTCCTAAATGGTTCTGGGTGGCTCTGGATGGTCCTAAGAGCTAAACCCCTGGTGGGGCTTCAAAGACACTGGTTTGGATGCAACTTTGCTTTGCTTCATTTTCCATTGACATTCCAGCAACATGTTTCCTCCATGACATCCCATGATGCATTGTTTCCTCCTATGAGGAGGCTCACCACAACACTCCATCCATCTGCTGCTGCTCCGCTACCCCCCTCTGACACACTGGAGAACCCACTGGCCCAGCAGTCAAACAGTTGGACCACCCTGTGATAGACTGGAAAATAAAGGTCACACGTTTTGATAAAGAACCTGCGTGCATGCACACACACACACACACACGCACACACACAGACATGTACAGGCACACACACACACACACACACACACACACACACACACACACACACACACACACACAGCCGCTGAGCAAACACACACACTTGACCTCTCTTTGGTTCGGTCACATCAATTTATTTGGCCCTTTAGTTCGGTCAGGTAGAGAGCAGTCATGTGAGTCTCCCACAGTGTGTGTGTGTGTGTGTGAGTGTGTGTGTGTTAGTGTTGGCCTTGGACATATTTCACAGCTGTTTCCAGTGGGCGGAGTCAGCGAGGGAGGCTGTCATTGACATCCCAGTGGTCCAGTGAGACACTGCAGAAGAAGCAGCAGCAGATCTTTGACTTCCTGGTTGGTGGAACTGGAGTGAGAGGTGGAGTGAGACAGGGAGTGAGAGGTGGAGTAAGAGGGGTAGTGAGAGGTGGAGTGAGAGGCGGAATGAGTGGAGTGAGAGATGGAGTGAGATGTGGAGTGAGAGAAGGAGTGAGAGAGGGAGTGAGAGGTGGAGTGAGAGGTGGAGTGAGAGGGGGAGTTAGAGGGGGAGTGAGAGAGGGAGTGAGAGGTGGAGTGAGAGGTGGAGTGAGAGAGGGAGTGAGATGTGGAGTGAGAGAGGGAGTGAGAGGTGGAGTGAGAGGTGGAGTGAGTGGGGGAGTGAGAGAGGGAGTGAGAGGTGGAGTGAGAGGGGGAGTGAGAGAGGGAGTGAGAGGTGGAGTGAGTGGGAGAGTGAGAGGGGGAGTGAGAGAGGGAGTGAGAGGTGCAGTGAGAGGGGAGGGAGAGGTGCAGTGAGAGGGGGAGTGAGAAGTGGAGTGAGAGGGGGAGTGAGAGGTGGAGTGAGTGGGAGAGTGAGAGGGGGAGTGAGAGAGGGAGTGAGAGGTGGAGTGAGAGGTGGAGTGAGAGGGGGAGTGAGAGGTGGAGTGAGTGGTGGAGTGAGTGGAGTGTCACCCAGCTGCTGAGTGGTGCGGCTGGGTGAAGATGTTTTCTTTCTATCAACCAAAGAAAATGTGAAATGTGGAGAACAAATGGATTGATGCAGCAGTTTTCAGCCATAACTTCTGCTTCTTCTGTCTTTGAGGAAAGGAGAAATATTTGCCAACAGTTTTGAACCATTTTAGGGGGCAGGGAGTGACTCTGGGTGTCATCAACAGAGTGAAGCAAGGAAGCAGCTGGAGTCTTGTCTGTTATTACCGTGTTATTACAGTGTTGGCTGAGTCTCCACCTTCAGTCTCTGGATGAAAAATCTCCAGTCCGTCCAGTCCGAGACCAGACCCTGAAAAAGGGACCAGGACCAACCTGCAGTACTACAACACGACCACTACTGCTAGCCAAAGTATTCACACTTTGACCCCAAAGTGGAGGTCCTCTAAAATATCATCCACTTCAATATGCAGCTACACAACAGCAGAGTTGCGATAGCTTCACTTCAAGTGGCAACAACTACAATCAGAAGCCATGCCATGAGTTGAACACAATTTGAATATTTCAAGTGCATTTAAACTCAGAAGTTACCGGCAGTTTTCTCCAGTGTAAGCAGTAGAAAGTACAGATATTAGTGAGTAAATGTAGGGAGTCAAAGTTAAAGGTTTTCAGAAACACCTGGAAAATCTGCTCAAGTCAGGTAACAAAGTCTTTGTACTCGGTTCCTTCCCACCTCTGCTGGCAGCACTCAGTGAGCTGCAGTGAGATGTTGAAACTGAAGCTCCTCTCAGTGTTTGCAGTAAAAACACACGGCGGCCACAGACCACCGCGGCGACACTGCGGGGCTTTCAGGGGCCGTCGGAACCGCCGGCGCTCCGGCGTGTTGACACAGCACTTCTACACGTCGCCGGCCGGAGAGACAGCGGAGTGATTCTTCAGGAGGAGGAGGACTGAGGCAGGAACTCTTATATGTGTACATATATACAGAACATATATTTATATATATATACAGAATATATATATATATATATATATGTATGTCTTACATTCTTATATTATATACTACACTTTATATTATAAATTTCAATTCAATGCAATACAATCGTGCAACTAATTATAGTACATTGTTTATTATTTAGCAAATGGTATATTCTCCTACTTTACATTCCATTGGTTGCAATTAATTATATCATATTATAACATAGTATAATATATTATATTATATTGTACTTCATGTCGGGTTTTGCCACACCAACATTTCTCTGCAATGTAACATGTGACCAATAAAAATTTTTAAATCCCGAGCCAATCAGAAGCCAGGAGGGGCGGGGCTTCAAACAGACAAACAGGCAGCAAAAAAAAAAAATCCCGGAGTTGAGCGCCCCCAAGTGGACAGAATCAAACAGCACGTGTGCTGGAAAAGACAGTCTCGGTGTCAGGGGTCAGAGGTCACAGGAGGAGGCTGGGACCGGCCCACTGGACTTGCAGCAGCAGCAGCAGGAGCAGCAGCTCTCCACTGGTCGGAGGTCCCACCCTGCACACAGGCTCCTCCAGACAGGCCTCTGCTGACCCCCCCCTCTCTCCCCCACACCAAAGCCCCCCCCGCCCCCCAGTCCACTGTCAGCGCTGCCTCTCTTCTCTCACTCTGGGAACCTGGAGCCATGAGGATCCTGTTTCCCATCATCACCTTCTCTCCTGCGGCGCTAACGCTAATGCTAACACAGTCACATGGTGCTGGTTGTCATGAGCAGCAAACACTTTGAACAAAAATTCTCTCTATCCTGTTGCCTTCTGTTAGCTTCCAGGTGGCTAACCTTTAGCTCACCGCAGGCCTCATGTGGCACTGCAATGTTCCTCACTCCCAGGTTAGCTTAGCACGTTAGCCACAAGGCTGGAGGTTGCAAACACTTGTAAAAAAGGAGTTACTTTATAAAGAGCAAAACACATCAAACCTCACACACACACACACACACACACACACACACAATCAGGATTTTTGTGTTTTCATACACGTACTTGTCAGGACCTCACCAGCCAACCAGAGTCTATCCTGATTGGACGATTACATTTTGATCTTTGTCAATGAGTTTGAAGGAAACACAGATGCTGTGTGTGTGTGTGTGTGTGTGTGTGTGTGTGTGTGTGTGTGTGTGTGTGTGTGTGTGTGAGTGTGTGTGTGTGAGTGTTGCATTCCTGACGAGGATCTACGTGACGTCACATCACCACTAGGTGTCGTAGTGGTGATGTAGCGGCTCCATGAACGTTTTGTGTGTTTTTGTTGCTGTGTGTGTGTGTGTGCGTGTGTGTGTGTTGAGTCATGTGTGTTTAAATGACCTTTGACCTTCAGGGACTCTCACTGACCTTCGCATCCTCCTGCCAACCTGTGAGCTGGAATGCCGAGGGACCGCCGGGAGGACACGGACACACACACACACACACACACACACACACACACACACTCAGACACACACACACACACACACACACACACACACACACACACACACGTGGCTTGAAGAGCAGGAATGTCCATCTGTATTTGTTCTCGTCAGTCGCTGCTTCGCTGGTTGTTTACGGAGAGAAGAACTTTGTCTGGCCGAGAGACTCCACCCGCTGGATACACTAGCGGCTAGCAGTTAGCGCTAGCCGCTAACCTGCAACAAGTAATAAAAATTTATAAAAAAATAAAAAATAATTAAAAAATCAGCTCAGTGTAGCAGCATCATCGAGTGTCGGCAACTTGACGCTTCCCTTCTCCTGACAGGATCAGACAGGCTCACTGCTGCCCCCACCTGGTCTATCTTCGTCATTGCGGGGAAATGGAGAAGAATAGAATAGAATAGAATTAAGGCCTGTGCATCATTACAGCAACACCACAGTGCAAAAGAAGGAAAATTCTATGAATAAAAAATAAATCAAGAATAAACTCAGCGAGAAAAGGAGAAAAAAA
The DNA here is from genome assembly GCF_046127955.1 of Nelusetta ayraudi. Classification (NCBI taxonomy): domain Eukaryota; kingdom Metazoa; phylum Chordata; class Actinopteri; order Tetraodontiformes; family Monacanthidae; genus Nelusetta; species Nelusetta ayraudi. Next base: position 1,398,197 of record NW_027466196.1, on the reverse strand, counting down.
CAGCGTGGAGGAAGGAAGGAAGTTCTTGAGGCTCCTCGTCCTCCTCCTCCCCCTCCCCCCCTGGCCATGTCCTCCATGATAACCATCGGGGGGGGCTCCCAGCATGTCAACCGCCCCCCCCCCCCTCCCCCTCGGTTAGTCATCACGGTGATGAGCAGGTGATGATGCTCAGGTGGAGGTGGAGGTCTGTGGAAGGACAGTGGAGACCCTTCATCCCAAAGAGAGAACCCTGGGGGAGGCGGGGGAGGCGGGGGAGGGGGGGGGGTGACTCACTACCCTCTTACCCCCCACCAGCTGGACCTGTAGCGTGAAGATATCAGCCAACAAACAAAGAAGGTGTGTGTGTGATGTTGGAAGCTTCTCCTCCTGTCGGGGCCTCAGGGCCCCAATGGAGAACGGAGGTGAGCTCTCCTATAGAAGGTTTGGGAGGGGGGGTGGGGGTGGGGGCGGGGCGGGGGGAGGGGCAAGCCCGAAGAAAGGCCCCCTTTCATTTGGCTGCTGGTGTGGACGGAGGACGGGCGAGAGGCCCACGTGGATCTGGTCGCAGTTTGAAGTTTTTCTCTTCCACATGACAGAGATTAGCAGGAGACGTCTGGTGCTTCTCTCTCTCCGTCTCCTTCCTTCCTTCCTTCCTCCTCCTCCTCCTCCTCCTCCTCCTCTGCTTACACATGTTTGTGTTGCTGATGATGATGATGAT
>NW_027466196.1:1387500-1392500 GCF_046127955.1 Nelusetta ayraudi | reverse complement strand
GATGAACAGAGACTTGGCACATGCAAACATCTGGCAGGGAGAAAGAGAGAGAAAGATGAGTCGACAAATGAAAACATTAGTTTCCCCCCTCCACCACCAGGGAGCACTGCTGAGCACAGCAAAAAACAACAACAGGGAGGCTTCACGAAACCTGCTCCTCACCTGGTCGGCCAATCAGCAGCCACCCACTGAGCTAGCACGGAGCCGGGCAATTTAATAATAATAATAATGATAATAATAATAATGTGTTGCGTTTTGGAGGATTTAGTTTTTTTCGTAAGAGTAAGTGGGCGTGGCTCACTGACCACCAGGGGGCACATGACGTCTCACCGTGGAGTCGGGCTGCTGGTCAAACGCCAGCTTGAAGGCGTCGGCCTGTGATTGGCTGGTGCTGTCCAGACACATGTAGCCACACAGCCGGTGGGCGGAGTCTCCGTAACCAGAGTCTGGATGGGGGAGGGGAAGAGGGGGCGGAGTCAACAGAGGAAGAGGAGGAGGAGGAGGAGGTGGGAGGAGGAGGTCAAACCTCTCAGCTGCTCCTTCATGACTCTCCATCCTTGGCCGCTGATGTAGACGCAGGGGGGCGGGCAGAAGAACCTGCAGGACCAATCACAGCGTGAGGGGGGTGGGGCTTAAGGATCAGGAGGGGGCGGGGCGGCTCCGGGAAGCCCCTCCCACCTTTTCTCGTTGCCGTAGGACTTCTGGGCCACCTTGGCGTGCAGGATGGTGACGCTGTGGTCGCCGGGCGTCGGCCAGCACGCCAGATCGCCACCGCCAAGGTCCTGCCTCCTGATTGGACGAGAGCAGAGCTGCGGTCAACACAACAACTCCCATACCTTCTGTGATGCCATCAAGTCCATCTATGGCCCACCGAGCAGAAACCTAAGCCCGGTCAGATCAGCAGACGGCTCCATCCTGTAGGAGGACAAACCGATCCTGGACAGATGGGCTGAGAACTTCCACACCCTACTGAACACCTCACACCCAACCCAGACACACATACTTGATGACCCCGAATCCTCGCCACCCCTCACTGGCCTGGACTCCCCCACCTTGCTTTGCTGAGGTACGGAAAAAGCAGAATTCCTGCCTCACCTCAGACTACATCAAGACTGGAAGGACGCTACAATCGTTACACTCTTCAAGCGTGAAGGCCACAGCGCAGACTGCATCCGCAGTAGAGGCTCCTCCCTCCTGTCAGTGGTCGGGAAGGTCATCATGCATCCCATCATGCAACCAATAACATCCTGCCGGAGTCTCAGTGCGGCTTCAGGGGTGAGCGTAGCACTGCGGGCATGGTTTGTGTTGCTGGACACCTGAACCCGGCATCCATGGACCTGTCCAAAGCCTTTGACACGGTCAAGCGAGACCTGCTGTGGAAGTGTTGAGGGAGCCTGGTCGTCCACCAAGGTTCAACAACATCTGGCAGCAGCTCCGTGATGGGATGCAAGCCTGGGCGAGCACGGAGGGCCTGCTGGCCCCATTCTTCCTCTGTGCTCTCCTGGTCCCCCCAGGAACCTCACCACCTCCACCACAGCAGCAGTGTAGCTCTGCACTGCTGTATGGACCGGAAACCTGGACCCCCTACCAGAGGCACATGCGTACTCTGGAGGCCTTGCACCTCTGATGGTCCCGGGTGTGTCCTGGGAAGACAGGGTGTCCCGCATCGACATCCATGACCGGTCCCACACACCTGGCATCTCCGTTCTCCTTGGGCAGAAACACCTCCGCTGGGTCGGTCATGTGACCCGTATGCCTCCCCACCGCCCACCGCCACAAACCCTCTCTGGCCAGCTTAGCTTCCAGTTGGTCAGAGACCTGCTAGAGGTCAGAAGAAGCGCTACAAGGACCTCCTCAAAACCCTCCTGGAGAGGAGCAACATGAAACCCACAGCACTGGAGGCCCTGGCTGCTGATGGCCACAGGTGGCGCTCTACCTGCCATCTGAGAATCTGCTAGCGCAGTGAGGAGGACACAGCGCTGTGCACAGAGGCACCACATGTCCCTCATGGGGCAGAACTTGCAGATCCTGCATCGGCCTGCAGAGGCACACGGCCGCAACACACACCAATACACACCCTGTGTGTGTGTGTGTGTGTGTGTGCGTGCGTGTGTGAGCAGTCACCAGGGTGACAGCAGGCGTCTCAATTAGAGCTTCTCCCTCTCCAGGGGTCAAAGGTCAGTGTGTCAGGAGCTCCAACTCTGTGGCATTTCACAGCAGGTGTGTGACTGTGCATGTGTGTGTGTGTGAGTGTGTGTGTAGTGTGCGTGTGTGTAGCAGCAGCTGACGCTCTCCACGTCTCTGAAGGCATTTGGACGTTCAGCAGCTTCCTGCTACTGCAGGAGGTCAGCTGTGTGTGTGTGTGTGTGTGTGTGTGTTACTGTATAAATGCTGTGGCTTGATTAAAATGATTGTGCAGTTAAGAGCAGACACACCTGCAGTTCCGAACGGAATGTATGTATACACACACACACACACACACACACGCACACACACACACACACACACACGTATTTATATACATTCCATATAAGTGCCTTGGTCAATGGTGTGCTATACAGTATATATGTATATAGATATGTGTATGTATGTATCTATATGTAAACTGTTGTGTAAAGTGTTATGTATACAATTATTCTAGATTGTTGTTGCTGCTTTCTTCGTTGTGAATGTTTGTTGCTGTTTGCACAATCTCATTTCCAGACAAATAAAGTTCTTGAATCTTGAATCTATTAAATACTCATCATCATCATCATCATCATCATCATCATACTCTTGGTAGCCCCCTGTGCTGTTAAAGCGACTCCAGCAGACACTCTTGTGTGTTGTTTGTTTGTTTGTTTGTTTATTTTTCATCATTTTTTTGAAGCATTTTTTTATTATTAAAAAAGTTTGTGAGAAATTTTACATTTGACACTTTTACGCACAATAAAGCACCAGGTGGGAGCCAGTTCGGTGCCCTTTGTGACATCACAAAGGGCAAATTTCCAGAAGCATGTGTGTGTGTGTGTGTGCGCGCGCTTTACAGAAAGAAACTATTTTGTACATTTTCGTCCTTGTGCTCTAAACTGTGACACGTCACTCCCCCTCAGCCCCCCCCCCCCTTTCACCGTGGAGGGGAGGGGAGGGGCGGGGTCTCCCCCCGCCCCCCCAGCACCGCCACAGTCTCGCGCTCCTCTCGTCTCTCACACCGAGTCGCTCGAACCCGCTCGCGACGAACCTCCTCGCGGCGCCTCGCGGAGCCTCACCTGTCGTGTCCGGTCATCAGCGTCCCCAGGTGAGTGAGCGGGCCGGGCGGGTGGGTCTGGATCGGGATCGGGACCGGGACCGGGTCCGAGGCGGTCCGCGCTCCTGGCGGCGGACACACAAGTTGCTTTTTTATGACTGGAAACATCCGGCCGGAGGTTTTTAATCTGCCCGGACACGTGACCCGGAGCAGATTGATTGATTGATTGATGACGACAGAGTATCTGTCGCGACTGCAGCTGCTTCCCGTCCAGGCTTCTGTTGGACTTTTATTCTGAAGGTCCGTTTGTGTCGCTTACGAACCAGTAAATAGATGATTGACAGGAAGCCGCTGCTGCTGCTTAGTGCTCACAACTGGAAACAATCACAGTCACTGCCACCTGACTGACAGGAGTGACCGTCAGGAGTGAGAGGGTGACAGAGTGAGACGGTGAAAGAGTGACCGGATGAAGCAAGTGAGAGGGTGGAGGAGTGAGAAGATGAAAGAGTGGGAAGATGAAAGAGTGGGAAGATGGAAAAAAAAAAAAGACTGGATGAAAGAATGAGTGTGTCAAGGAGTGAGAGGGCGATGGAGTGACTGGATGAAGAATTAGGAGGGTGAAAAAAGTGCCTGGGCAATGGAGTGAGAGGGTGAGAGGGTGAGAGGTGAAGCAGTGAGAGGTGAAGGAGTGAGAGGTGGAAGAGTGAGAGGGTGAAGCAGTGAGAGGTGAGTGTGGCCGTGGGCTCTCCCTGGCTGGCTGGAGGTTCCCTCTGAGCTGCTCAACCTGCTCCCACTCTCAGATGTTATTTTATTTTCTCTCCTGAAGCTCACTGATTGGCTGCTGGACCTCTTTGATCTTCTCCAGCTTGCTGTCATTAATTGCGTCAGAAGTGATCTGAAGAAAAGCAGCACAGATGTCTGGAACAGGGCAACAAAAGTGAATGTTGGAGTCACAAATGAAAGTCCTGCTGAGTGACTCTGAAGGAGCTGATTCGTGTGATTCGTGTGATTCATGTGATTCATGTGATTCGTGTGATTCATGTCGAGTCTTTCAGTTTCCCTGCTGCTGTTGGAACGGCGCTGGAAAACTCTCCCTGACCCGGTGACATCATAAAATATGAATTAAAAATTATCTTTTTTTAAAAAAAAAAATGTATCAGAGCTCCAAGTTCTTTACTGAACGAAACAATGTGGGACGAATAAAAAGAAAAAGCCAGCGGGACCGAAATCTGAGTCTGGGTCAGAATCCTGCCAGAATTCCCGAGTCACTGAAATATTTCTGAGTTGATTATAACAAAGAGATTTTTTCCCTCATTTGGCTCTGAAGCTGAGAAGCTGAGAAGGTCCGAAGCTGAGGACTCTGCTCTGGTCCTGATTGGAGCCTCCTGTCTGGTTGGTGGACGTGGTAGGAAGTAGGTCCCAGCAGGAAGCTGCTGCTGCTGCTGGTGGCAAACAGTAGCAGTGGAGCAACATCTGGTTCCAATCCTGCTGCTGCTGCTGCTGCTGCTGCTGCTGCTGCTGCTGCCAAACAACAGGTTCAGTGTGCGCCGCCCCGGTCTGGCCTCCAGGTGTCACCCTGCAGCACCGCCACCGAGTCCACGACGATGTTTTCATCTCGGTGTGAATCCGAGCGACTCGCTGGTGGAGCCACACAGGAAGCGGCTCCTCTCAGGCTCTCGCTAAGTCGCTGCAGATGTTGATCTAAAAAGACGGCGCAAAAAAAACAAGGAAGAAAGGAAGACGAAGAAGAAGAAGAAATGAAGGAGGAGAAGAA
>NW_027466196.1:1377500-1382500 GCF_046127955.1 Nelusetta ayraudi | reverse complement strand
GGACCTGGACCTTTAAAACCAGCCGGTGGCGCTGGTGGGTTTCTCCAGTTTCCAGTGTGTCAGTTGCAGAGGGGGCCGAAGTACTCACATTCTGTCTGAAAGTAAAAGTACACATACTTGTATCAAGAAATTGTCTGCTCAAAGTAAAAGTCAGAAAGTTCCGTTTCTAAAATGTTCTGAAGTTAAAAGAAAAAAATATCATTTTTTGCCATTAATGAAACAATACATTGGTTGATCATTTTGCAAAAAGTAAAAAGTTGTCGCTGAATAATCTGGACTGAAATGACGCGAGGTCAGAGGTCAGAGGATCACTTTGAACACCTTGGCTGCACTCAATTCTATAGGGTTTCTTTTCTTTTTCACAACAAACTGTGACCAGTAATAGCTCTGACCAGTGAGATATTATGGGATGCTGACACTGCTAAGAACATGAGTTTAATTTTCTCTGGACTGAAAACCTGCTGAACTTTGACCCCCAAAGCCGAGGAACACAATTTGAATTTGTTTGAGTGCTTTTAAACACAAAGGTGGCCAGCAGGGTTTTCCAATGTGAGCAGTGGAAAGTACAGATATTAGTTTACAAATGCAGGGAGTCAAAGTAAAAAGTGGCCAGAAAAAGTCATACTGGAGTAAAGTACCGATAGTTGACAAAAGTAGAGTATTAGTAGTAGTACTAGTAGTAGTAGAGTAGCATTTATTTGTACTGTCCTCCTGCCCTCCTCTGCTGAGGTGGTTGTGGCAGGAAGTGCAGGGCAGCAATGCCACACTAAACATGTGAGTCTATTTGCTGTGGCGCCCTCCGGAGGGACCAGCTGGAACTATTTGCTGTGGCAGCCATAAAGTCTGACCTCAGACTGAACTCTGCGCTGCAGTAAACTCTCATGTTCGTCACTGTGTTGGCAGACACACGTGTGTCAGGAAGGGTCAGGTGGCCTGAAGGGGCCCTGACTTCTGAACCAGCAGCTCCAGGTCCAGGGTCTTTTTAAGACCTTGTGTTCCAGGAGTCAGAGTCAGACTCCCTGGCGGTTGAACCGGAAGATGCTGAAATTCCTGGACGGTGAAGCAGGCACTGCAGAGCTTCTCCCGCTGCTCCTTCAGTCCAGCTTCAGTCTCTCACAAAACAACTCAACAACCTCCCTTTTCCTTCTCCCAGAGTCTTGTAAAGTCAACGTGGACTGAGATCATAGCATAGCGGGGATGATGTTACAGGACTGGACTTGTGCTCGCCGCGATGCTGGGACGGTTGAGTGCTAAAGCAGGTGCCTGGCTGCAGAGCAGTGAGTCATGTGAAAGCGACACCAGAACACGAAGAAATGCCTCCGAGGCTCCGAGTGTTGTGAGAGAGATCCAGGGAGAGAAACGGATCCACCTGGCACACCGCTGAGGACTGTTAGTCACATTCACCAGCCACCAATCACCCTTCCAGTCCTCCCCGACAGGGCGTTAAGTGGGTGACAAAGACAACAAAGCCACAGAAAGATGGGGGAACAAGAACCAGAGTGCGGCTGTGAAGGTTCTCAGTGGCCCGGCTCAGTGGACACAGGGTTCACTGGAGGCTACTGGACCTCGCTGTCAACTCAACCCTTTCTATAAAGAAGAAGAAGAAGCAGCGTCTTGTTGGTTCGACCAGTGACTCCAGACTTTATTGATTTATTTATAACACATATTCATATTTCTCTCTGGATGCAGAGAACGTTAAGAGAAGGTGAGGTGAGGTTGGAAAGGCTTATTGTTCAATGACCTCACCTTGACCCAACAGTTGACCCAACAAGCCCAGAACGACCTCAAACAGAGATTTCATCACGTGCACATTAACAAGGACAAACATTAACAAAAAAAAATATTTGTGTCTTCACAGGTCCCGAGCACAAGTGTAAGTCCGGTCCGGTGGACTTGGTCTTCCTCATTGACAGCTCCCGCAGCGTCAGGCCCCACGAGTTTGAGACCATGAGGAAGTTCATGATCGACATCCTGGACACTCTGGACATCGGACTGAACGCGACCAGAGTGGGCGTGGTCCAGTACTCCAGCCAGGTAACCGACCAATCCTCACTGGTTCTCTGCCTGCCCCGCAGCAGATTATACCAATCAAGATTGAGATCTACTAAGAACCTAGAACCTTTCCAAAGGTTCTTATTAACCAAAGCTGATTCCTGTCTCGCCTTGTCTGTAGGTGCGCAGCGAGTTCTCCCTGAAGGCTCATGCCAAGCTGGACTCCATGGTGAAGGGCATCAACCAGATCATCCCGCTGGCTCAGGGCACTATGACCGGCCTGGCCATCAGATACGTGATGAATGTGGCCTTCACTGCTGAGGAGGGCGACAGGCCAAAGGTAGAGGCACCTGCACCAGAGACTAGGGCCCTGGATCAGAGACTAGGCCGCTGGTTTAGAGACTAGGCCCCTGGACCAGACACTAGACCCCTGGACCAGACACTAGACCCCTGGACCAGAGACTAGGCACCTGGACCAGAGACTAGACCCCTGGACCATAGACTAGGCACCTGGACCAGAGACTAGACCCCTGGAACCGACCGTTTCAAACAATTTGTCAGGGCAAAGCTGCATCTTCACGTGGGACGGCATGTCGTAGATTGAAGTTTTTTCCAGAGGAACTTCATAGGGAACCGTCGGTGAAATGTGGACTGACGCAGATGTTCTTTGGCCCCTTCAGGTCCCCAACGTGGCCGTGATCGTGACAGACGGCCGCCCTCAGGACCGCGTGGCCGAGGTGGCGGCTGAGGCCCGAGAGAAGGGCATCGAGATCTATGCGGTGGGCGTGGCCAGGGCCGACATGACCTCGCTGAGGGCCATGGCGTCGCCGCCCTTCGAGGACCACGTCTTCCTGGTGGAGTCCTTCGACCTCATCCACCAGTTCGGGCTGCAGTTCCAGGACAAGCTTTGCGGTGAGGCTGCCGGTCTGCCCAACAACACCTGGACTCGCTCGTAGCGACCGCCGGGTGACTCAAAGAGTCGGCTCATCTGCTGGGAGGAGAAAGAAGATCTAAAAAACATAATCATGAAATGCTAACAAATCTTACCAACACACGAGAGGAGACGCTGCTCGGTTTTTATTGACTTCATCCTGAGCCAATCAGCAGCTTTTGCTTTTGAATGTGAAATACTTCATAGCGCGGCCGTGTCAGAGTATCAGAGTAAAGCAGGGCGGAGTGACCTCTAATTCGTCCACACCGTACACTTATTGCCTACCTCACTGTTGGCGAGGCATTGAGTCCAACGGTGTTACCGGACTGTTACGATGACCATTCGCTAAATCGCAGATGGCGTAGGCAAAATACACAACGTTGTCAGCAAACAATCTCCGCTGAAAAGTTGTTGTTGGAACGACATTACAAGGTTGCATTCATGTGCGCAGAAAAAAGATTCCTGGCGCGGCCGAAAGAGGAAAAGTTATTTGCGTTGTTATTGGCTTTAAGTAGCGGTTAGCATTTCCTCGCTACTGGCGCTGAAGGATAGCAACAGTGTTACTGATATTTATCGACGCCAACGGTCACTACATGTATATAAAAAAGCAAACTTATCGACTGTACAATATCTGTCTCTCTACTCATGTATGTCGATGATCATTGGATCATTTGCACCGATTCCTACTGCATTTCTGTTGGTCAGCTGCTGGGTACTGCTTGTAAAGCTGTCACATAGTGAGACTTTTCTGAAGCAGTCAGAACTTCATTGTGCAACTTCAGGCCACTGTTGGACCGCAACCAAAGGTTTCACCACGACGTTCGTCTGACAAGGTCTCGGAATCCGCGTGTAGTGACCTCTGGTGGGAGGTCAATGGAACTGACCACACACACAAACACACAGCACCAGGGGCTGACTGCAGCTCACCTGTCCCGCCAGGTGCGGACCTGTGCCAGGAGTCGGAGCACGGCTGCGAGCACGTCTGCGAGAGTTCTCCAGGCTCCTTCCACTGCCTCTGCCTGCCCGGACACACGCTCAACCCGGATGGAAAGACCTGCGCAGGTGAGAGGCTTGTTGGCGCCACCGCCGGGTGGGTCTCGGTCCTGGACTGTGGGGACCGGGACGACGGAGGACAGTTTGTTCAGTAAGCCTGAGCAGAGGTGGCGACTGGACTTCTGGACTTTAGGAAAAGAACAGAGAGACTTCACACAAGCAGCAGTCAGAAAGTTCAGCTTCTGAAATGTACCGAAGTAAAAAGTAAAGAAAAACACATTTCTGCCATTCATAAAACAATTACATTAGTGAAAACTGTACTGACCAGAGGTCAGAGGTCAGAAGTCCGATGTCTTCATGAGCATCTGGATCACTTTGAACAGTTTTGCTACTCTCAAAAACTATATTTATATGACATCAGTGTGCAAATGTAGGCAGTCAAGAAATACTCCAGTAAAGTACAGATACCTGAATAATCTACGTAAGTACAGTAACAAAGTATTTGTACTTGGTTACCTGTGCAGCTGTGGACCTGTGCGCCGAGGGCAAACACCACTGCGAGCAGATCTGCATCAGCTCCCCAGGGGCGTTCACCTGCGACTGCAACCAGGGCTACCAGCTGAAGGCCGACCTGAAGTCCTGCTCCAGTCAGTACCCCCCCCCCCCCCCCCCCCCCACCTCCCAGCCGCCTTCTGTTCCTCCTCTTCCTCCTGCTCATGGGAGTTCCACCCCTGCCTAACCGAGAACCACTAGCTAGGAGACACCTTGAAGGCCTTTAGCACCTTTTCTTTTTTTTTTTAAATTCACATCTTTATTGATATTCTGCAGCAATTTTGACAAAAGATATAAATTTCAAATATTATAAAAAAAAAAAAAGATGAGTAAAATAAAATATAATGAAATTAAAAAAAAATAAAATAGAATAAAAAAACCTTTAGCACCTTTTCAAGGTGCTAAACATCCAGCTGGGTCTTAGCGGAGAGGAACCTTGGAAGGAACGTTGGTGCCTCCCTGGCATCTCCACTGGCCCTGACTTCTCCTCCTCCTCCTCCTCCTCCTCTTTCTCCCCCTCAGTGATCGACTT